>NC_056577.1:32201860-32244360 GCF_018340385.1 Cyprinus carpio | reverse complement strand
AGCATGATAAACAATGCATGCACAAGTATACTTTATTCTCATCACACGACTAGGTTCACATGGCGAGTGTGATTGATATCATGTCTGCAAACGGAAGGTCAAGCGCATTGCATGTGGTTTACAGTTCTGATGCATACTGCACATTTTGATAAATGTCATCCAGTGCATGCAGAACATAAGTATGGTGTGCACAGTATACATACTACAGGACTAGTAAGACTAGTATTTGCACTGTCCTCACACCCTCCACCTCCTCTCTCTCTCTCTCTCTCTCTCTCTCTGCCACGCCAGGCTTTTCTATCACCCGTCTAATTGCACATTCCGCAGTGACAAGAGCTCATTAGTGCTTAATTACACGTGTTATTTAGTACAAACATCTCCATTTGGGCCCCTTTTGCCGTGTAATTGTTCTGCGGGGACGGCCGTTGAGATGAAGGGCACGTCGGAGAGATTCGTGCTGAGTACGGAAGGCTGGAAGTAGGTCATGAGCTATAGCAATAAACAAGGAACGCTGCAATAAAATAATATAGTCACACACACACACACACACACACACACACACACACACACACACAAACGCACTCATGCCGAAGCCAGTAATATCCAAAGCTCATGTAATATTTACAGTGCACTAATAAAAAGATTGCAGAGAGAAACACACTTTTGCATTTGAATTTCAGAGAAAGCTGCAGAAAACTATAATACTGCTGGGATTTTGTTCATTTAAACCTGGAAATAAATCTGAAAAGTTTTAGGATTAAAAAAATAAAATAAAAAAATAAATATATATATATATATATATATATATATATATATATATATATATATAGTAAGATTTTATAAGTATAAGCAATTATTATAAATTATAAATATTAAATATTAAAAAATTCTGTATTATTTTTGTTTGACTTATCAAATGTAAGTAAATGAGTTCACTTAAATGTAAAAAAAAATTAAAATAAAAAAAAGGATTTAGGATTTGGAAATTATTTAAATATTATAGAAATATAAATATTGTAAGGTTTTATAAGGGTAAATATATACCATAAAATACAAATATTAAATATATTAAAAGATTCTGCATTATTGCAAGTAAATGCAAGTAACTTAATTATTTTAAACCTGGAAATAAACAGATTTAGAATTCTGAAAATCTATAACATTATAGAAATATAAACACTTTTATGCACATTTATATAGGTATAAATATATACCATACATTTTAAATATTAAATATTAAAGATTCTGCACTTTTTCTGTGTGATTAATCAAATACAAACCTAGAAATAAATCGGAATTTAAAAATATTTGAATATATATATATATATATATATATATATATATATATATATATATATATATATATATATATATATATATATATATATATATTATATTATATATTTTTTTTTTTTTTTTTTTTTTTTTCTTACGTTCATATAATATAAATATTAATATTGAAAGATGCTCTTTGGAAAATCATCTGAAATTATCCTGGAGAACACGATGCTAAGGTTTTGTTCATGAAGCACCTGTGTATTTTGAGAGATTCTCAAATGCATTTATTAATTTAACTTTTTACTCAGATTGCTGATGGTATAAATTGTCATGAAAAAATGAGAAAATGCAGAATAGAAGCATTTTTCACAAGCAGCCATGAACATCTAAACCCTGCTACATTTGTAAGTGTTTAAACACAATGCAATAAAGCAATAAGAGATGCAAATAGGAGTTATGGTAAAATACAATAAATGCACAACTATGAGTGACTCATTGCTTTTATATAACAGCAGCATCAGTGATATGATACAAAGTCCAATTAATAGTTAAAATTATTATTTATTATCATTAAAAAAGCATGTCTTTCCACAAGTATTATAGTGCATTAGTCTAACTGTATGGCTGACAAACGTATGCATTAGCATTATAAACAGCCCTCAAATGCAGCTCATCCAGTCAGAAATTATAAATCATCCTGGATGCTGATTGGTCAATACAGCATGACTTCGATGGCTTAACTGAACTGCTAAATACACCTTGCTTCCATGCAATTCGATTCAGTTCTCTAGAGTCCAATTCACATGTAAGTTTGCTTTGGTTTTGACCTTTCGTTCTGTCTCAGTTACTGTAATCTGGCAACAAGCGGCACTGTCCAGGCCAACTTGGACCGAACTATTCAAACAATGCCAGAACAGTGCTGAGGAGAACAGCTGCGGTAACGACGTGCTCGTCTCCTCTCCGGAGAATGAATAATATTCTGGCAGCGCCGAATCTAATAGGCTCTCTCTCTTAGATATTCAGCTGAGAATGGCACTTATGAAATATTAATATCATACAAAAATATGGCAACTCCAGCGCACTCCATCTCTCAAACTCCAGCGTAATTGACTATGCGAGTCTTTCCAAATCAGGCGGCGAGGAGAAGAGAGCGAGAAAGAAAGGAAAAACAGAAAGTAGGAATATGTCAGCTTTCTCACAAATGAGGACGAATTAAACGTACAGACGTGACAAATGGATGACGCATCTGATGATTACACGAAAACACAAACACACACGCAGCACAACACAATTACCGTGAGTGTGTGTCACTGAATTATGATAATTGGATGTGTTTACACATTCACATAAATTAAAACATTAATGACAAACACTTGAGTCATAAATGGACCACGACGTAAATGCATTCGAATGAAAATATCAATGTGTATTCCCGTCAGTGCTAAAACCTCCTCAACCAATTTGTCATGAAAACAAACGAATGCACAGAAACAGTGAACGTATTTCAATGCACTTCACCGCAGATTTGTACAAAATAACACGTATTGAGCCACGCCCACCGTGTTCTCTGATTGGCTAATCATATGCAAGTCTCAAAGTGCTACAATAAATTCACCAGCTCCAGCTGTGGCTGTTATTATGAGTCTTATTTAAAGCTCAAGTATCAGAAAGACATGCTGTGCTCGTTTACACAGCATCACATCGTACACAAACACACAGACCTCAATACAAGAGCTTTCTTCAAAAAGGCCTTAAAAACTTGTTTTAGGTGTGAAAGCTCAGATACAGGGACTCCTAAAAAAGCACTACACTTTTACAAAATAAAGGAATAAACAATATATTATTTTATTTCATTTAATTATTTCATAATATTTGATTATTAGTCAACCAACCATGGATATATGTGTGTGTGTGTGTGTGTGTGTGTGTGTGTGTGTGTGTGTGTGTGTGTGTGTGTGTGTGTGTGTGTGTGTGTGTGTGTGTGTGTGTGTAAAAACAAAAATAAAAAATACCAGAATTTTGTAAAAAAAAAAAAATATTTATATATATATATATATATATATATATATATATATATATATATATATATATATATATATATATATACTATATATATATATTATTATTATTATTATTATTATTAACAAATGTGCTTTATGAAAAAATAATTTATTTTGTTAATTTATTTAATTTATTTATTTATTACAATTTATTCATCATTTTTATTTAACCCGAAGCCAATTAGATCTGAGAGATTCAGAAATGATTCATATTCATATGCAAATATAACACTATAAGTACTGTAAGTACAATCCATGAGGAAACCAAATGACACAAAATAACGTTCAGAATGATTCTTAATGATACACTTTTGAATTCGAATATTTGTTAATATTATTTTTGTGGCCTTGGTAACATTAACAGAAGAGTACATTTATAAATTTATAAAAGTTATAGAATGTTCATACTAAAACTATGAAAAATGTTATATTATTACCTTTTTCGCAAAACGATACAATAAAATGCACTGGTGAACTGTGCACGGCAAAATGAGGGATGTATATTAAGAACAGGGTAAACATACTGTCTTTAAGGTATATATTAAATGCAGGTGTATTGTTTTAATAGTGATCATCCACTGAAAGCAGTTTATGGTGTTGTGATGCCCATAAATCCGTAATCACATGAGATTACAGTCCAGGATTACAGAGATGAGAACTCAGTTTGAAAACACCCACAAATTGGCATCAGTTGATATTGTGAGTTTGCAGGTCCAAACGACGCCAGCGCTGCTCTCTGGATTACGCATCAAAACCTCACATTAGCACGTATTTAGCAGAGGAGGGAAATTTGAGATCTCATTTGGCTAATCCTGCTGTCTTCAGATGGTTTAGTGTCGACTCCTCGCTGTGTGTTTAACGCTTAGTTTACAGATGAAATGGAAAAGCACTGCGAAGAAAATTAGTTAATATCTCAATTGCTTCAGATGGGTTTCTGTGATATAAATCAAAGGTATACAGTCAAAAATCTCAATAAGAATGCAATAATTTCTCATTAAATGATCTGAGCTGGAATAATCATTCGTTTTATAGCTCTGTAATCTTAATGAATGACAAGAATTTGACAAGAAATATTTGAGACAAGATTGAGACAACTCAGCTACGAACGAGCAACCCTTGAGCAATAACATTTATGACCTTGGAAATAACATGCCACCTAAAGATTCAGTAGGAAAAATCACAAATAAGATCCCTTGAAAATCTCAGTTGTTTCTCATAAACATTGGAGAGGAAATCATGAAAATCAGATGTTTGAGATGTTTCTCCTGAGAGATCTCATCAGTGTCTCAAACTGTTCTCAGATATCAAAAGAATCTACAATCAACAGTCAGAGATCTCAATATGAACTGAAACATTTCATGATCTGAGCTGTCAATCATATGCATATCACTAGAGGACAACTATTGTATAACATTTTAGACAGTTGAGACATAACTGAGCTATGAACGAGCAACAGCAATGAGATTCAATAATTAAATTCAAATCAAGAAAAGCAGATGCTGTAGATGTTTCTTCTGCGAAAACAACCCTAGTAATCTCACATTGTCTCAAAGGAGATCTCAACAACGTCTCAAAATGTGCTCAGAGACCAAAAAACTACGAAAAGTCAGAAATCTCAATTCAAGCTCAAACAATTCTCAGCAGCTATAAACATTCCTTCTATTAAAAAAATGACTCGTTTGTGTCTGCTTTCTTATTCTAGAAATGGTTTTAGGAGAAGTATCTGAGACCAAGCTGATACTTAAACTCCATTAAGTCTCCAGAGCAACAACTTTCATCTCTGGCACCTTGTGAATAAAGGAGGGAAAGAGACTCACGGTGAGAGAAAGAAAGCCTGTCGGCTTCAGAGCAATAAACTCTCTGAAAATAGCTGTGTGTGTGTGTGTGTGTGTGTGTGTGTGTGTGTGTGTGTGTGTGTGTGTGTGTGTGTGTGTGTGTGTGTGTGTGTGTGTCGTTCACCTCCAGAGGAAGCTGAAGGTGAGGGTGTGTGTGTGTGTGGGGGGGTTGATTTCAGCTAGTGAGCGGATGTTTAACTGAACCAACTTTTAACTGAACCCTGTGTGTCGAGATGTAAAGATACTAAACAAAGGCCTAAAACCTCGTTCCCCTCCCCTCACCGCAACACCTGACGCACGGGCCGAGCAGAAACGGCACGTTTCCTCTCTGAGCTGTTAAAGTGGTTGTTCTGAGCTCAACCTTCATGCCATGGTTTGGTTAGACTTCTTAAAAGACGGCTGAGGAGACGCTTGATAAAAGGTAGATAATTTTAAACCATTCATATGTAAATGCATGTACGCATCCGGAAAACTGAGCAAAAAAAAAAAAGTTTTTTTTTCCCCCTGTCTTTTTTTAGTTCGTTCCTCAGAACTCTGGGCATTGTAAAAAATATCATATTTTTCAGTTTTATTTATGAAAGTGTCAAGACTCTGAAAGAACGTTAACTAACTGCAGAATAATGAAATACACAACTCCACACCAAATATATGTTTGAATATCGCTATATTTTTTTTTATAATGATGCAATCATTAAAATACCAATGAACTTCCATGACTTTTGCAGGCTTTTGTGAATTCTGGATTAGGATTTTTTAAAATTATTTATAGAGAATCTTACAAAGAGAATTCTATAGTTGATAAAATATTTCCAAGCTGAAAATAACTAGGAAAAGACAGTAACACTTTGCTTAGTCTTTATATGTAAGGCATTATAATAGTATTTTGAATGCATTAATTATGCCTTGTAATGCACCATATAATGCACTGTATGAGCTCATGAATAATAACAGTTATAAAACATTATTTACACTTCACTATAATGAGTATAATCATTATAATGATTGAAAACACATGACAATTTTTTTTTTTTATGAAACCATACATTCGATTATATTTTTTAATAGTGCTTATTATTACTAAAATATACAAATATTTAAAATATTAAAATAGTATTACTAAAAA
This sequence comes from Cyprinus carpio, assembly GCF_018340385.1. Classification (NCBI taxonomy): domain Eukaryota; kingdom Metazoa; phylum Chordata; class Actinopteri; order Cypriniformes; family Cyprinidae; genus Cyprinus; species Cyprinus carpio. Next base: position 32,238,064 of record NC_056577.1, on the reverse strand, counting down.
ATAGAAAATCTAAAAAACGTAATGGAAATGTTGTTTTTAATACTGTAATACCACTGTTTTAAAATACCTCACAGTACAATGATGTATGCATATGGAAGTCAAATTATGTAACATAGTCAGTATTTTCAATGACTTTTCCCAAGCCTGAAAATCAGAATACTACAATTTCTAGGTTAATAATACCCTAGTATTACCATAAGCACTCAAAACCCATTGTATAATCGTGCACTTTGTGTTTTTTTTTATTAGTTTCCTTACAAAATATGCTTATTATTACTAAAACATTAAATAATAAAATAAATAAAAAAAAAACATAAGATGTATAAACATTATTTTTAACACTACCTAGATGGTAAATTCAAAGTATCATTAAGTATAGATGGTATTGTTCGAAGTACCTCATAGTACAGTGATATATGGATATGGAAACCAAATAGTACCGTGGCCTATCTTTCAAGCAAGGAAAAAAATATCCATCAAAATTTTAAAATTCCCTGATATTTCCCGTTTTTTAACTTGCCGTGGGAACCCTGATAATGGATAGGATGAGGAAGGACCGGTCAGCGTGAGCTGCTTTGTTAGCACTCCAGCACTGATAAATGATTTACGATGCCGGTTTCTGGAACATCAATACCATCTCGTTTCTAATTAAAAAGAAGCCGTCCACAATATTGCACACAACGGTATTCATCCAAGCAGGACACCGAGAAGATCATTCCAAAAGGAAAGCTGCTGCAGCAGAGGATTCATGGTGTTTTGGAACTATTTTATTTCCATAGTTTCATTCTTTCAGTTAATGTGCTGAGTACATCAATTGAAAACAAAAGTGGCGCGCGCACGGTTCGAGTTTTTCCAGTGAGTCAGAAGTGCTTTACTCTGTTAAATACGGACGTCCTTTCAAATAACGGAAAGTGAAAAAGGAAACTTAGGTAATTCTGAGTCAAACGTGCTCTCTTTTGATAGTGAGTCACTCTTGAGGGTGACTGTGTGTGAACATTTGCAGCAATGCAAACGTAAGCTGAGTGTATTTGCACCAGTGATGCAGGAACACTACTGCATGTGCACACCTTAAAAACCATGCGTGCCATCTAAAGATGATGCTAAAATGACTGTATGTTCACATGCATCCCAAATACTTCACTGCGTTCAACAAATACACTATAGTCACTGTGTTTATGCACTACTATCAATAAAATAAAAAATAAAATAAAAAATGCATACAGCACATAAATTGCAGTGTCTGTCCACATTGGCCATTTTATTCATTTTGTTTCACAAAATTAATTTCTATGTAAATCCCTCATAATTTTATGATGTACAGTTGCATAAAAAAGTTTCACAAATAATTTACACAGATATTCTTTGTCTCATGCTTCATGAATGAGGCTTAATGCAAAGAAAAATAGCAACTATTCACTAAAAGCCAGTGTATAACATACATTTCATGATCTTTATATATATATATATATGTATATATATATATATATATATATATATATATATATATATATATATATATATAACAAAAAGTAGTATTGTGGTATTACCATATGTGCTCAAAAACCTTAACCATGCATTTTATGATTTTTTTTTTTTATTTAGAGCTTATTATTAATAAATATTTAAATATTTAAAACAAAATAGAAAATGAAATATAAATATAAAAATTACTAAAAATATGCCAATGCAAAGAAAAATGGCACTAACGATATCCACATTAAATGATATTCACTATCAAAAAGTAATACTGTAGTATTACCATAAATGCCATTGTATAACCATACATTTTATTACATATTTATTAGTTAGTGCTTGTTATAGTGCTAAATTATTTAAATATTTAAAATAATAAAATATGAATGTGAAAAAATACTAAAAATTGTCCAATGTGAAAATATAGCAATAAAAATATCCACGTTAAATAATATTCACTTGTAAAAACTTGTACCAAAAATTGCAGTAATATTCTCTTAAATACATTGGGGTACCATTTAAATACCACAGTACATGAATATGGTAATCATTCAGTGTCATGGTTTTACCATCTGATTCTGCCACAGTGTGTTTTGTAAGTCAAAGTAGTAACACTTGATTGTTCGGTTTTGGTTCAAACTTGAACTTCATTCTTTAGCGTGTGTGTGTGTGTGTGTGTGTATGGAAACCCAACATGTGTGTGTGTGGGAAGAAGGTTATGGTGGGTGTGAAGTGTGGCCCTTTGGGCACGTATAAGGACTCTCAGTTCATTATGTGTCCCTCAGAGAACCACAAAGCCACCACAGACAGACAGACAGACAGACCGAGTCACTCTCAGACAACAGGGGGCGCTAGAGAAAGCCCTGATCCAAACCTAGTGTGCTGCCTACACAGACCACTATGAGGGAATCAAATATTGATGTATGTATCAAATGTTTATTATAAATATATTTTTATGATGTGAAAACAATCAATAATCCACTTCATTGTTAAATCAAACTGATTATTTTATGTGTTTTATTCATTTTAAAGTATTGCGTCATTAGTTTAGGAACACGTTAATGTAAAACTTATTTGTATTTGTTGTTACCTAAAGGCTCGTTCACACAAAAAACGCTAACTATGACGATAACCGTTTTGCCGTCTCTTTACATGTTCAGGCTGTTTAAAGTCAGGTGGATTCTGATTGGCTGTCAGTGCTTTTATCGTTCATCAACTGGAAAAAATTAATTCCATAGTAATTCCAATTATATTTTTAATCTTTAGTTATCATTATTGTTGTGGTGTGGATTAGAATTAGAATTAGAGTTAGAATTTTGGCCGTACATTTACACAACAACGATGTTTTGGGGGCCTGAAAATGCAAACTTTTGAAAATGGGTTTCAAAGGGTACATTTTTGAAAACTTTATAAATGATCATCTTGTAAACAATAAAATGGAAATTTGTGAAAATAGTGATGTCATGCATATGCGTATTAGATGTTCATGGGTCGCCAACTGGTGGACTCCGGTCCGAAACCGGAACGCGAGATGAAAATTAATAAATGCCACACGCTATTTTCTAATAAAATCTAATTTATATCAAGCACATCAAGGTCAGCTCAGTAGAGCATTGTGGGTCCTGCAGCACCACGGGTTGTTACTATGGTAACAAAAACTCTTAAATTTAGTTGTATCAAATTCAAGGCCATAAAAAGTCTTAAATGGTACAAGAAAGTCTTAAATATGATTTCAGGAGGTCTTAAATTTGGGGACGGTAAGACAAGAATTTGTGATACGGCTTAGTGTGACGGTTAAACTTCAAAAGGTTATGATTTCATTTAATAAATATGAGCGCTGCATGTTTCAAAGTCAGCTGCTGCTCTGCTGATAATACTGCAGTTATCAGGGAAACCACTGTATTTCTGCCGTTCCTAAAGCGCCACCTGCTGGCAGATAACGAATGTGCATTTTTAAATAGCCCATCTTCTGTTTTTGTTCAGACCAATGTGAAAATCAACCCATGTTTTTATGCAGCAAACACGCAAAGTTGTAAATATGAACTGGTGGATGGACAAGAAGATAATGTAATAAAAAAATTAAACAATTAAGATGGTAACATATATTTATAAGTTATTTAATTAATACAATTGACTGATAATAATTGTTTAAATTAATTTAATAATTGTTACTTTTGACTTTGAAAAATGGTTTAAAGACTTAAATGAGAAGCTTATTTTATTAAACTTTGTTTTTGTGAAAACCTGTATCTTTACTGTTAATCATGCTTTTAACTTGTATTTGTGCATGTCTTAAAAAGTCTTAAATATGAGCTTAAATATCCTGCAGATACTCTCGTCTGGCAAAAAACATCAAATCTTTTTTTTTTTTTTTTTTTAGGTATGTAATTTCCAGACCTCGGCTAGTGAGGAGGGTTCATTACTGAACCTCAAAGCAACTTTAGTTGATACCCCTGGTCTATAAGAATGTGTATGTGCACAGACGCATAGTGTTTTTTTTTGTTTGTTTGTTTGTTTTTTACAAAGTAACAGCCCCAACTCATGGTCTGGCATGCATAATACAGCGTTTTTGTTGTTTTTGTGGATTTGTGTGACGAGAGTTATTTAAAAATGCGAAAGAAAAAAAACGTTTCAGTTTTTAGTATTTTGTTATCATGTAAAACTTACACTTAGAATGATTATTTAACTTTTTAGTTATCATTATTGTTTTTTTCATTGGTTTGAATCGAACTTAGGCTCAGAAACATATGCTAAAAAAGCACACAATTGCAAACGGTAACTATGCAACTTTACAACTAGTATGTGTTGCATCGGCATAGTATGCTAAAGCATTGAAGTTAGCATCTGTGTACTTGTATAGAGTATGTTTCTGGTCTGCTAGCCGCTCGGATGAGAGGTGGAGAAGAGCTGAAGGTACGAGTATTGCGTCTCACCCCTGAAGAGGGCAGTCTTTTCTCCTCAGGGTTGGGCCTTAGGGGTAAAGCGCCGTACAGCCTAACACCTCGATCTCCTACACCGTATCTGCTCTGAGAGATGGAGAAAAGAGGAGACAGAGAGGAGAGAGAAACAGAGGACAACGGGCCCAACTTAGAAGAGTCTCAGAGGAACAAGAGACACAAACCACAGAAGACAATCATCATCACTAATCAAAACATCAGCAATAACAAACAGGATTTCTGTGGTGTTTTCCCTCACTAAAATGATACTAGTGATACGGTTGCCAGGGTTTTGCTATGCAGAGTGGTTGCTAGGGTACTCCAGATGGTTTTAAGTGTGTTACTATGTGGTTGCCAGGGTTTTGCTATGCAGAGTGGTTGCTAGGGTACTCCAGAGTGATTTAAGTGTGTTACTATGTGGTTGCCAGGGTTTTGTTATGCAGTTGCTTGTATTCAGAGTGGTTGCTAGGGTACTCCAGATGGTTTTAAGTGTGATACTATGTGGTTGCCAGGGTTTTGCTATGCAGAGAGTGGTTGCTAAGGTACGCCAGAATGATTTAAGTGTGTTACTATGTGGTTGCCAGGGTTTTGCTACGCAGGGTGGTTGCTAAGGTACTCCCGATTGTTTTTAAGTGTATTACTATGTGGTTGCCAGGGTATTGCTATGCAGTTGCTTGTATTCAGAGTGGTTGCTAGGGTACTCCAGATGGTTTTAAGTGTGATACTATGTGGTTGCCAGGGTTTTGCTACACAGAGTGGTTGCTAAAGTACTCCCGATTGTTTTTAAGTGTGTTACTATGTGGTTGCCAGGGTGTTACTATGCAGTTGCTTGTATTCAGAGTGGTTGCTAGGGTACTCCAGATGGTTTTAAGTGTGTTACTATGTGGTTGCAAGGGTTTTGCTATGCAGAGTGGTTGCTAAGGTACTCCCGATTGTATTTAAGTGTGTTACTATGTGGTTGCCAGGGTGTTACTATGCAGTTGCTTGTATTCAGAGTGGTTGCTAGGGTACTCCAGATGGTTTTAAGTGTGTTACTATGTGGTTGCAAGGGTTTTGCTATGCAGAGTGGTTGCTAAGGTACTCACGATTGTTTTTTAAGTGTGTTACTATGTGGTTGCCAGGGTGTTGCTATGCAGTTGCTTGTATTCAGAGTGGTTGCTAGTGTACTCCAGATGGTTTTAAGTGTGTTACTATGTGGTTGCAAGGGTTTTGCTACGCAGAGTGGCTGCTAAGGTACTCCCGATTGTATTTAAGTGTGTTACTATGTGGTTGCCAGGGTGTTGCTATGCAGTTGCTTGTATTCAGAGTGGTTGCTAGGGTACTCCAGATGGTTTTAAGTGTGTTACTATGTGGTTGCAAGGGTTTTGCTACGCAGAGTGGTTGCTAAGGTACTCCCGATTGTATTTAAGTGTGTTACTATGTGGTTGCCAGGGTGTTACTATGCAGTTGATTGTATTCAGAGTGGTTGCTAGGGTACTCCAGATGGTTTTAAGTGTGTTACTATGTGGTTGCCAGGGTTTTGCTATGCAGAGTGGTTGCTAAGGTACTCACGATTGTTTTTTAAGTGTGTTACTATGTGGTTGCCAGGGTGTTGCTATGCAGTCTTTTATGTTCAGAGTGGATACTATTGTACATAAGGTGGTTTTAATTATGTTACTATGTGGTTGCCAGAGTGTTGCTATACAGTTGTTTGTGTTTAGAATGATTTTAAACGTGTTGCTATGTGGTTTCCAGGGTGTTGCTATGCAGTTGGTAGGGTGTTCAGAGTGACTTTTAACATGTTGCTATGCAGGTGTTTGTGTATTGAGTGGCTGCTAAAGCTCCAGATGGTCTGTTGCTATGTAGTTGCTAGGGAGTTGTTATCTAGACAAGGCTCAGGTCCCTCCTTCAGGGGATTTTTATCAAGTGTTTATCACCCAGCCGGTGTAAACTGTGCATCGGAACTTTAATAATACTTGGTGTCAAGGCATTGATCACATTATTATCAGCACTAGTACTAGTAATGATTGACTTAAATGCCACTAATAACATATTGTGCTCAGCAGGAATAATGACATGTGAACTGATCTCAGTCAGTCATTCTGGCCTCTTCCCACTACGTGTACATGTATCAGTGTGTGTGTGTGTGTGTGTGTGTGTGTGTGTGTGTGTGTGTGTGTGTGTGATCTCCTCTGTCCCGCTCTGTGTGTGAGGCTTGTTTGAGGAAACGCTCCCGGCAGGAGTTTTGGCAGTCTGGGTTTGGGAATCAGAGCAATCCAACATCTAATGATTCACACAAGAGAGTGTGCCAAAAACACACACACACAGTACACACAGAAACATATGAAACTAGTGTAGTGTACTTGTAGTGCACACTGCTGTCTATCAAAATGACCCGGGAGAAATATTACAAGCGATCATGAAACACGGCCTCAGGTTCATTAACAAAATACTATGGTAAACGTACAAGGTATTCTTTGAAGTACCATGGCATATGAACAGTGCTGGTAGTAACTGATTATATGTAATATGGATTACATAATCAGATTCCAAAAATGTAGTACTTGTAATCTGATTATATTATGTTTTAAAATGTTCATAATCAGATTACAGTTACTTTCTATGGATTATATATGAAAAAAAGACAAAATAGATAGATTTTAAATACACATACTTACAAAAAAACATGAACATCTCAAAGTACCATGGTAATACACATCACAGTACTATGGCGTGGTCAATCTCTTTTAATTGCATTGCCAAAAATAAACAAGTTTGATGTCAAATCTTTCCTAACACTAATCTACGACACTCGTTCTCTCTCAGCCACTCGACTGTTTTCAAAACGCAAGCAAACCCACACGTGAAGTGACTGAAGCACTGGATGAATCTACACATCACTGTAAATCTGAAAGTGCTGCATGACTAACAATATGCTGTCAAGTAAATCCAAAGCGCCATATTTAGTGTGTTGAGAATGTCCCTCATCAGATGTCTGTGTACAGATCTAATGACTGTGCCGCTAATTGCCCAGACAGAGTGAAGGGATCGTGGGATGCTGTCATCTACTTTTCTTTCTTTTTCTCTGATTTGTATCTCTCTCATCACTGCAGCTAAACTTAGAGACACAGCCGGGGTTTTCTGCACCTTGTGTCTTCCTGTTAACCGCCGCACGTGTCCGTAATCGATGTGCCCTTTACTGCAAACTTTACTGTAACTCGTGGGTGACTTGAGGGGACATTTCTGAATGTCTCGACCGATCAGATCCCAGAATGATTGTGGTGATTGCTTGACTGGAAGTTGAGTTTAAAATAAAAGGCTCATGGATAAACACTAGTAGTTGACACGTTGTTGTGTGTTTCTGCTAGCTTAGAAAGCTTGCGATGTGGCTACTAATACATGAAGACACATACAAACACATGCAAAAAAATAATAATAAATGCCTAGATTAGATACAGTTATCTAAAAACTGGCCTGGGTTAGATATAAAAAGAAAAAATAGTTTAAAAAATGCCTTGACAACTAGTTGAATTAAAAATAAATGTGACCCTGGATTACAAAACCAGTCATAAGGGTCAATTTTTCGAAATTGAGATTTATACATCATCTGAAAGCTGAATAAATAAGCTTTTTGTTTGACTATATTTGACAGAGATACAACAACAACAACAACAACAACAAATCTAAATATTGAGATAAAGTTGTTCGAATGAATTCTTAGCAATGCATATTACTAATCAAAAATTAAGTTTTGATATATTTAGGGAAAATTTACTAAATATCTTCATGGAACATGATCTTTACTTAATATCCTAATGATTTTTGGCATAAAAGAAAAATTTATAATTTTGACCCATACAATGTATTTTTGCCTGTTTCTTCAAATATACCCCAGAGACTTAAGACTGCTTTTGTTTCACAAATGACAATAATTAAAACTAAAAAATTTAATCTAAATAGAAATAAACTAATAAAAATGACAAAAGCACATAAAATTACAAAAACTTACAAACTGAAAACATAAAAAAAAGCTAATTCGTGATACATATTGTATAATTAAATATAATGCTGAATAAGACCAGGAACATGTATAAAGAGAGGTCAGGTAAACATGCAGTGCTGTGCTAAATATAAAACCACAGACTGTGAATCTTTCTAACATACTAGTGAAGGAGAGAGGACATTTAAAAACAAACAATCAAGACAAAATCCGCATTAAAGAGAAACGCAAAGCACCAGCTGCTTGATGCAAATGCTCCCTGAACCGCAAGACAATTACTGCAGTTTGAATATTGGATATTATTACAATGCAAATTGCATAGGCCAGAGATTAAGTTGCAATTACGGCCTGAAAAGCATCAAGACCGGTGGAATGTTTCTATTTTAGGCGCTGCGCGCTGGGCTGTCAACAGTAGGGATGTACTTAGTAATATTAAATATGGTATAAAATACTAGGTGGTGCATTTCTTCTGTACAGTTCAAGCCCAAAAAGGCTAAAAGTATTGTAAAAGTAGTCATTTTGACTTTTGTGTGCTATATGTGCTTCTGACTCAAATGTAAGATACTTATATGATGTTTTTGTCTGTATATGGGAAAGATCAGCGTGAGGGTGTCTGATGAGTAAAACGATGACAGGATCTTCATTAGTGGGTGAACCTGTCCTCTAACTGGATGATCTGTCCAGTGTTTTTCCGTCTGTGAGTCATAAAACATCATCAAAACAAATTAATATAAAAGAAGGCGATTGATTATAAATGAGACAGAAGCGGATCCGTCTCTGGGTTTCTTTCTCTTTGGAGCGATCGTTAGAATTCTCGTTAGTCTCTCACAGATTCTGTCTCATTATGTAAATGGGTGATTGTTTTTTGGGTTGTGTGTGTGTGTGTGTGTGTGTGTGTGTGTGTGTGTGTGTGTGTGTGTTTAATTAGGATAACACAGAAAAATGGGAATGCTGAACACCTGCAAGACAATAAAAGACAAACACACACACACACACACACACACACACACACACACACACACACACACACACACAAAAAAAAAAAAAAACCTCACACACACAAATATAACAAACAAACACTCACAAAAATAAATAAATAAATAAATACACACTCTCACACACACACAGGTCATTACCAGGATTTGCCGAATTTCTTATCATTTTCTGAGCTGATTCTGTGGGAAAATCTGCACAATTCTAAGAGTGAATTAAAACATGGTCAAATAATGCGGAATATTTATTGCACTATAATATAGCTATAATATTTCATACATTTTTACCTGATCCGTTTTTTTCAGAATCACAAAAGAACACAAAAGAAGATGTTTGAGATTCAAAACATAATGTCTGATGTTAATCAGTTAAAATTAGGCAATTAATAGTTAATTAAAATACTGTACACACCAACTAAAAACCTAAAATCTTTAAACATTATTTTGTTTGCAGTTTAAAAAAAAAAAAAACTATTTGAATTATTATTAATCATTATTGTAAATCATTTATCCAACAAAGCACATTACTGGATGTCCCTGAATTCAGGTTTTGTCTTATTTCTGAGCACAAAACTACAGTCAAATATTATTATTTCTGTATTATTTCTGTAGGATGCTGATGTTTATTTGTGACATTTAGCTACTTAAAACTAATCTAAAGTGAATGTGCGATGGCTTTTATTTCTTTCTGTCGTTGCATCACAGCTCAAATCCCTAAAGCACACAATGTTCCCACAGGCCTTTACATCCAAAATAACTCTGGCTGGACGCCGTCCAGTTAATAAGTTTGTACAATCAACATATTGTTTTGGCCATGTGCAGATGAATGACCTGTTTAAACAGAGAGAGACAGAGCGCTGCTGAGGATACGCAGCTGCTGTGAATATTTACAGATGTTAAAGTATGAATATGCTAGCAGATTTTCATATTTTCTGGTGAAAATCTGAGTGCTGTTTGACTAGGCAAAACTCACCGCCATATTGCTGTTTTGTGATTGGCTGGGACGTTGCTTTGCAGTTGATAAGGTGTTTGCTTTGGTTTTTACCGCGTTGTACTGTGTTTACTATGCTGGTTCCCAGTGCATTACTGTGTAGTCTGTTTTACGTAACCAGAGTCAAAAAATTAAGTACTTGTAATTAGATTATATTACATTATAAAATACTAGTACTCAGAATACAGTTACTTTTTTATTGATTACATGATTAGATATTACAACTACTTTACAAACACATTAAAATGCACACGTTTCTTATTTACTTGTAATGCACTGATTCCCAAACTTTTTAGCCAGCCGAACCTCTTTCACCTAATATATTTACTTAAAGTACCCCTGAGATTTTAAGGTAATAAGTTAATAATTAAGTACATGTTTAAGTTTCTATGATGTTGGATGGCATGCAGGAAAACAAATAAAAATTCTACTTTTTTAGCAAGTGCTTATTTATTAAATTTTTTTATGATTTAATTTATTCACTTTTCATTAAACTCACAAACCTTCACGAACCCCAGTTTGGGAAACTTTAACGTGATGTAACATTTAATGCACTTCATGTTGTTAATAACAAAGAATAGTATATATTTTCTTTCTCTTTGTATTTTTTATATCAATATGGTACAAGATTATCCTATTTAAATCGATGTGATAAATGAGTTGTGTCAAAAGTAATCTAAAAGTAACTGCGTTAACTACGTTACGTTACTAACTACAATTTTTGTCATGTAATTTGGAATCAGTAACAGACTACAATTTGTTAGTAATCCACCCAGCTCTGTTTTCACTACTGTACTGTATATTGCTTTGTTTACGCTGATGTTCTGGCTGATTGAGAAATTGAAGAAATAAAAAGCGTGATTTAAGTACGTAGTGAATTTGTAAACGCACATGCACATGATCTCGCCTGCTTCTTTCAGCGGCTGTAAAACTCACAGTCAGAGTGAAAACAAAAGAAGCCAATCACGTTACTTTCATTTCAAACACTCAGAACAGCCAATCAGAGGCGGGTTTCTCTTCTCACCCTCCAGCGCAGCTGTAAAGGTGATGCTGACTGGATTCAAACTGAAAGTATCTTCTGACTGTCAATCATCCTTCTGAGTTGACATAATCACATTGAGATGCTGACAAACTTTCTCGTGAGTAAAAACATGCACAGGATTTAAATGTGATGATGCCCACAGGAAAGAAGAATCATACATGAGATCTCAACCGTAGACTGTAGTATGTTTCTACTGACAAGAAGGACTATTAGGGTCTCATTAGAGAACTTTAAGTTGATATTTCAACGAAACATGACTAAGAACGCCATTAAATTTAAAATAAGCTTCGACTGTAAGCTTGGCAACAGGTTTCTGCAGCTGAACCAATCCTTGTCAGGCTTCCCTGTTCCTCATCCTCTTTCTTTCCCGAGTATTTGGTGTTATGTCACCGTTCCGTACACAGTAATGACAAAAAAGAGGCCGCATTAAAATAATCTTCCGCTCGCAGGCCAGACAAAAGAAGGAAAGTGATTTCTTAACATGAAAGCAATCTACTTACAACCATCTGCTCGTCGTCTAAATCAAAAGTGCTGTTTCCAGAGAAAAGCCTTCCAAACACTCGCTGCCAAACACACTTTTGAGCCGTGATGGAGTTTGAAGGAGCCAAGTCGCTAAAACATTGTTCTCGCAAGTAAAGACAAACTCATTTGGATGCTAACATACAGACAACAGACCAGTGAAACTTCTTTTGCTGAATTCAGTCCAAATCAGCACACGCTGAAAAATAATAACGATTTCAATTAAGTTTGTGAGTGTGTGTCTATGTATGTGCGCTCAAAAATAATTAAACTTCAGTGTGTGTGTGCGTGCGTGTGTGTGTGTGTGTGTGTGTGTGTGTGCGCTCCAGACATGAACGTGCTGTTATTTTACTAAGTGATCCGATTTTCACCTGCTGAATGATAAAACAGGTGAAAAAATCCCTGATGATCATAGAAACACACTAAACATCACTCAAATCTGCTTAGCAACCACATAACAACAGCCTGGCAACCACCCAGAACAGCCTAGCAACTGCAAAGCAATCCCCTGGCAACCACTTAAACACTTGCCAACCACATAGCAACACACTAAAAATCACTCAGATCTCCTTAGCAACCGCATAGCAACACCCTGGCAACCACCCAGAACAGCCAAGCAGTTTTACACTTTAAAAGTCTAGTTTGAGCTCAAACACAAGAAAAGTGAAACTATAATGACTGTATTTGTCAACTGCAGACGTTTAATTTGTCCAAAAATCACTCAGATCTCCTCCGCAACCACATAGCAACGCCCTAGCAACCACCAAAAACAGCCTAGCAACTGTAAGTCAATACCCTAGCAACCACCAAAACACTAGCTCCCACAGCACACTAAAAATCAATTCAAACCTCCTCCACAACCACATAGCAACGCCCTAGCAACCACCAAAAACAGCCTAGCAACTGTAAGTCAATACCCTAGCAACCACCAAAACACTAGCTCCCACAGCACACTAAAAATCAATTCAAACCTCCATAGCAACCACATAGCAATGCCCTAGCAACCACCAAAAACAGCCTAGCAACTGTAAGTCAATACCCTAGCAACCACCAAAACACTAGCTCCCACAGCACACTAAAAATCAATTCAAAACTCCATAACAACCACATGGTAACACCCTGGCAACCACCAAAAACAGCCTAGCAACTGTAAGTCAATACCCCAGCAACCACCAAAACACTAGCTCCCACAGCACACTAAAAAATCAATTCAAACCTCCTCCACAACCACATAGCAACGCCCTAGCAACCACCAAAAACAGCCTAGCAACTGTAAGTCAATACCCTAGAAACCACCAAAACACTAGCTCCCACAGCACACTAAAAAAATCAATTCAAACCTCCATAGCAACCACATGGTAACACCCTGGCAACCACCAAAAACAGCCTAGCAACTGTAAGTCAATACCCTAGCAACCACCAAAACACTAGCTCCCACAGCACACTAAAAATCAATTCAAACCTCCTCCACAACCACATAGCAACGCCCTAGCAACCACCAAAAACAGCCTAGCAACTGTAAGTCAATACCCTAGCAACCACCAAAACACTAGCTCCCACAGCACACTAAAAATCAATTCAAACCTCCATAGCAAACACATAGCAACGCCCTAACAACCACCAAAAACAGCCTAGCAACTGTAAGTCAATACCCTAGCAACCACCAAAACACTAGCTCCCACAGCACACTAAAAATCAATTCAAAACTCCATAGCAACCACATGGTAACACCCTGGCAACCACCAAAAACAGCCTAGCAACTGTAAGTCAATACCCTAGCAACCACCAAAACACTAGCTCCCACAGCACACTAAAAAAAATTCAAACCTCCTCCACAACCACATAGCAACGCCCTAGCAACCACCAAAAACAGCCTAGCAACTGTAAGTCAATACCCTAGCAACCACCAAAACACTAGCTCCCACAGCACACTAAAAATCAATTCAAACCTCCATAGCAACCACATAGCAATGCCCTAGAGAACACCAAAAAACAGCCTAGCAACTGTAAGTCAATACCCTAGCAACCACCAAAACACTAGCTCCCACAGCACACTAAAAATCAATTCAAACCCTCCATAGCAACCACATAGCAACGCCCTAACAACCACCAAAAAACAGCCTAGCAACTGTAAGTCAATACCCTAGCAACCACCAAAACACTAGCTCCCACAGCACACTAAAAATCAATTCAAAACTCCCTAGCAACCAGAGAGTAACACCCTGGCAACCACTCAGAACAGCCAAGCAACTCTAGTTTGAGTTCAAACACAAGAAAAGTGAAACTATAATGACTGTATTTGACAACTGCAGACTTTTAATCTGTCCTACAGCAGAAGAGATTATATTGAAATCCTATAAAGCAAAAATAGGTGAATATATATTTCCGTACATGAATGTCTCATACCTTTCTAACACGTCAGACATTTATTGGTGTATCCAGGGCATTAGGCTGGCGTCAGCGCTAGTGACAGTTTTAGCCTGTGAGTATGAGACCTTCTGATCCCGCCGTGTGTGTGTGTGTGTGTGTGTGTGTGTGTGTGTGTGTGTGTGTGTGTGTGTGTGTGTGTGTGTGTGTGTGTGTGTGTGTGCACGTGTGTGTACTGATCTCATAGGGTTTATTTTCCACAGCAGATGTCTCGTGTTGAACAACACAGTAAATTGGCGTCCATGCTGACAGACAGATCAACATGTACTGAAAATATGAGAGACATGCAAACACACACTCACACACACATACAAACATTATCAGTTCATCTTAGGCAATTGAATAAGGTTATAAAAACCTAGGTTCAGTTCAGGGGCGAGTGTGCATATGCAGATGTCATCGGATCAAATCTCATTCTAGCTGATCATATTTTCTATAAAGTTAATGTCAAACCAGAATTGGAAAGAAAAATCACAAATGCAATCTCTTAAATATCTCAGTCCTCACCTGCATCTGAAACAAAATATATGAAACATGAGCTATGAAAGAGCAATCAAATGTTCCTCTAGGGTTGCCAAAGTAGGATTACGGTCATAAAAAGCTAAAATGTTTTACAAAACTTCATAAAAACGTCTTTTACCACCATATCCATAATAAAAGTTCATAATAAATAATAGAATAAAATTAAATTAAACTAAATTAAAAACAAAATAATGTTCATAAACCACTTGTGTGTCGCCCGAGAATTAATTCTTTAAAAATAAACGTTAACAGTTTCATCAGGAATAATGTTAAATCTGGCAGGCGTGTGTTTACTTTATGAGTAATGCAATTACATAAACTAATACCAGCACATTTCACAGTGTCTGTGCACAGCAGACGAGCCGCACAGCACTGATCTGAGATCAGTTTCTACTCAAACACTGACGAAGCAGCTGCAACCCTATAGAAAAAACTGTGACAGACTGCAAATATGCAACGTTTTAAATGTGCAAGATCTCAGGCCTGTATGTTCGTTGGCGTGGGAGATCGTTGCTTATATCTGCTGAAGAAGATGATTCATGTTTTCTGCCCTTTGCACTGCAGTGATGACCACAGCAAACTGTTTGTGTGATACTGAAAGTGCATGCTAAGATATTGTGGTCAGCACAAAACAGCAAAGAGTCATTCTAACGGCATGCATTCAGGTCTGGTGGAGTTGTGCAATAGTTAATAATACTCAGCACTCAAGTGTGCTGCACTGCTGTCTATGGCCTACTGTACATAGACAGCTGCCTACTAAGGCTGCATCATCACTGGAAATGAAAATAATACATAAAACATACGCAACAATACAATAATATGATCACAAACACTATGAAGGCTCAGTTAGTCATGTTACTGAATGCCTTATTTTCAAAAATGTCCAATGTTATATTCACATTATATATATGTGTGTGTGTGTGTGTGTGTGTGTGTATGTGTGTGTGTGTGTGTGTGTGTGTGTGTGTGTACTGCATGTATGCACTATAAAATACATACATAAAGACTATTTTAATTAGATTGCATTTTTAAAAAATACTGTTCATTACAGAAAGAAAACAACCTTGGTGCAGTGCATTATGGGATTGAATGATACATGCAACGTTGCCTTAGAATTCACAATGGGGTCTCCTGAGAATAACACAATGTTTTGGAAGAGCTTTTGCATCTGGAATGTAATTGTGATGCCTCAAAATGCCTTCCAGTTAAGCAGCTCACTAGGTTTTGAACCACAAGCACAGATCTGCACAGTTCTTAATGGCTTTGTATATAGTCTGAAGATGTGTTACACAGTACGTAAAAGTTCTACTGTGGTACCACTTTATGAATAGTCATTAACATACACTTAGAGAATGGTTTGTGTGTGTGTGTGTGTGTGTGTGTGTGTGTGTGTGTGTGTGTGTGTGTGTGTGTGTGTGTGTGTGTGTGTGTGTGTGTGTGTGTGTGTGTGTGTGTGTGTGTGTGTGTGTTTTAGCTCACAATGCACAGATTGTCTTTATCTGACTGGCTGATATGAGCACTCAAATAAGCCTGGTAATGCCTGACATTCCATTCATCGGAGGAGCCTCTCGTGAACATGTCTATTCTGTTAATCTGCAGGGAATGTTATGAAGAAGCACACACACACACACACACACACACAGATGGTCCATTAATGTGAAATGGCTGTAAATGATACAACATGGGTTGGTTTAAGTTACAGGTAACAAAACCCTGCAACTGCTCTCGGGTCTCGAATCAGTGGCTACACACACCGAACACTGGGAATGTGTGTGTTTGTGTGTCTGTGCACACGTGTGCGGACGAATCACGTCATAAATACATGATACAAATGTTACATATGTGCCTGAGTCTATGAAACAAAATCAAAAAAGTACTATGGTAATACCACAAAGTCATGTGAAATCACATTAAAAAAAAACATGCTATTGCCATTAAATATTTAATAAAATTTATATATATATATATATATATATATATATATATATATATATATATATATAATATATATATATATATATATATATATATATATATATATACATATATATATATAAAATACTAATAGAAACTATACAAAAATTGGATGAAAAAATTAATGTTTTTAGATTAATTATATATGTATCAATATATTACCAACAGGCTGATATTAAAGGTTTGCATGAAGAGGTTTCAGTGCTGCACTGACAGATGCATCTGTATCACTGTGAAATGTTTGGCCTTGAAGGAAAGTCCGAAAGGAAAGTGGTCTTGCAGGCAGCACTCTAATCTGGTTCAGGTCCATCTTGCTCCAGCGATAAGCTTTGCCAATATGGTATCCGTTTCTGCTTGTTTCCTTGGCCGTTTGCCAAGCGTCCATTGTTTTCCCTCCATATCCCACCCTGCACTCATTTACTGCTCCCTCCATCCCTGTTTGTTCACCGCAGCAACCGTCCTGCGCCCTGATTGGCCGGGGTATCTGGCAGCTCAATTATCCGGTAATGTAGTGTTTACCTTTCAAACCACTGAAGAGGAAGTGCTGATGGCAACACACACACACACACACACACACACACACACACAAACACATACACACATGCAAATGCACACACACACACACACAATGGGTTTGTGTGTCACTAGGTGCAAAGGTGAATCTCACAAAACTTGTCCAGTTCACATCTTTCCCCCAAAATTAAAAGAGAGGATTTTTTTTGTTTGTTTTTAAAATAAATGAATAATAATAAAAAAATATTAATATTATAGAAAAATTGCATACATATATATATATATATATATATATATATATATATATACAGGATAAAAGGATAAGAAATATAGGGAAAAATATATAAAATAATATAAAAGCTAAATACGTGGAAAAAAATATTTTGAAATTTAAGAAAAAAATTGCAGTTATATTTCTAAAAAAATGCACAGGAATAAATACATAAAGAGAAAGATATGTAGCAAAAGTAAATTTTGAAGAATAAGAAAAATATATGAGATAATATTTTAGAAATACATATATAGCTAAAATAAAAAAAAAATAGATTTTGAATTTTAAACACAGGTTTTGAGCGTTTTGAATTTTGAAATTATTTCGAAATATATAAATATATATATATAAGAGAGAGAGATATGTATAAAAGAAGAAAAATAAGTAAATTAAAAGAAATTGCAAATATCAAATATTAAATTATAAATATGAAAAATATATATTATTTTTAATTAAGCATATATACCCCCTTTATAGCAAAAAACAACAACAACAACACTGTATTAGAGAATTTTCTCACTGTAATTGAATACATTTAAATATATGAAAAATGGTCCTAAAACAAGCTTCATTCAGGAAAGAAATGATGATTATTTTCTTTTGATATCGGGGTGTTTCCATACAATGCATTCGTTTATAGTGACGTCCCATGAAGGTGTTCTCCAGAGGCGTACGCCGAACCACATGTTGTGTCAATATTTCTAATTTGAATCTGTGAAAAGCCCCCGGGCCAATGTTATATCACGTGTCATATGCAAAGCTAGAAATTAAGTAAACAATGTTTTAGAGTTGCATGTTTTTTGGAAAGAGACTCAGAGTCACAGGAGGAAAGAGAAAACGAGCCGAGAGCGAGAGAGAGAGCGAGGGACTCCTTCATTCAGCGGTTGCCAGTTGTATAATGAGAGTGTCAGTGTTGGTTAGCGTGTCTGTCGACTGCTCGCTCTCTCCGGCTGTAGACAGCCCTCATTAGCCCAGTAATGGCATGCTGTAGGGCCTATCACCACAGAGAGGTAAAGAGAGAGAGACACACACACGGACGGCAGATTTTACAGTAAAATGAAGTCCTGAGGCAGGAGAGAGAAGGCGATGTACAGGCCAGAGAGACAGATGTCTGCGGCTCTGCCCCGGGGGACGCCAGCGATAAAGTCTATTAGCACATAATAAGATCAGCGGCAACATGACAGAATTACACCCGCCCACAAATTAAAAACCAACAACTGCTGCGTAAATGAATTGCAATTGCATCTTTTAAGTGTTTACACAAATGACGTGATTACGCCCGATTGTCACATCGGTTAGCGGTTCAGCGCTCGGTCAGAACAGCTGATTGTGTTGGGTCAGTCGCGACGCCTGCGATTAGCACTAATTGAGCATTTGACGGAGAAAGCGGCGAAGACGACTGGTTATAATTTAGCTAATTATTTACTTTCCCTCAGATAAGGCAGTAGATGCAGCTCTTATCACTGGCGTTTTTCACACCGCGACAACATCCAGGGCTGACGCTCTTTTCCCATTCGCACAAGTGTGGAGCGTTCGACGCCATTCACGACGCGACACGGTTCAGATGGGATGATAAGAGGGTCAGTGAGGTCAGGTGGCAACGTATACACACAATAAAGAGGAAGAGAAAACAAAGCTGCATGCATTCCGAGGGATCTGAGATCAGCTGTGTGCACATGTGGACGTGTTTTTAAGTACATGCATTTATCAGTGTTTGTGTACATGCAAGCAACTCCTACAAAAATGCACCATGGTACAGTGAATACAAAGTAGTGCATGTTCAAAATACCCTGGTAGTACCATGGTACATTGCTAAAAACAAGACTTGGCTCTAGCAATGCTAAGGTCATCATGGGTTCGATTCCTAGGGAAAGCAAGTCAGTTTGAATAAAAGCACATATGCATTAATCATGTACTTTTTTAGCACTTTTTGTAACATTTTGGACATTGTAGTACCCCTATAAATATTATAATGCATGAACTCCAGTACTACTGTAAATATTAAAGTACAAAGTATTACCATGTGATACCATCAGTGTACCATGATGCTTTTTGTAAGGAATGGTTCTTTATGGTAATTTTATGGTACTCTGATATAAACAATTACACGTTTTAACATGTACTATGGCAATTTATCAAAAACATGGTACTCTTAGTACATTTTTGTGCTCACACTTAAAAAAAGGATATTTTGGATATGTAGCATGGTACTACTATAGTAGTGCTGACAGTTTACCATCACTGTACCATGGTACAGCCAGAACACTTTTCTAAAGGATGATAATTTCATGCCATTATAAAAACCATGGTACTTTTTGATACTTTTTGTAACGTACCATTGTACTAAAGTGTTATATATATAATAAATATTAAAGTACCATAGTATTACCATCACTGCACCACGGTACCACAACAGTACTTTTTTATAAGATTGGCACATGGAAACATTTACTATAGTAAACGACCAAAAACCATGATAGAACAAAAGTACGTTTTGATGTTTTTTTGTAATTGACATTTTGACTAGCATATTCATTTACCGTGGTACATTTACAGAAAGGTGCATTAACATCAGAGTTTTATTCCCCTGTTGTCTTACCATGGTAATACTGTGGTAGTAGTTGGAGCAGGTTGGAGGAGAGGAGAGAGTTAAGCTCTTATCTCGATGCAGCAGAAGACATTCTTCTATGAGGCCACAGTATGCTAGTTTCCTGCCTTCTGCCCAATGCCCTATTTTTACCCCGTCTTTACCCTCGTACCCTCCACAGCTTTTTCCTCCACACACACAAGCACTTCCTGCTATTCACACACACTGCTACTGTGTTGTTTTAGAGGGTTATAACCCGTGCCAAACCAACGCCACCTCCACTGAGGCTGAGGAAATGTTGTGTGTACAGAACGGCTTCACATCACTCTTTGAAATCACATATAGTTTGATTTTGATGTAAACAATATCATGTTCAGAGCAAACGCTACTGTAAACTAACCAATTCGCCCTTTAAAATCGCTTCTGGAGGTCTACATGATGCTACAAATGTAATACAAGTGACCAACCAGATTATTACAGCATAGTATCAGTGCTGGGCGATATATGAAATAATCATAATATATATTCAGAATAGTTTGGCAGTGAAATCAAGTTATTCAGCATTGTGAGGACCACAATGATTCGTTTCAGTGAATCACTTCAAACTGAGTGATTCAGTAACTCTGACTCAATGATTCATTAAAATATCTTACAAAAATATGTAAGTAAACTATTATCAGATATTGCATATAAATGAAAATGAATGTTAGTGAAAAACCAAGTGGAAAATGTATTTTACTGTTTTTTTTATTGTTTTTGGTTTTTTAAAACGTGCTGAAAAGAAAAACATGAGATTTGTAAGCAATTTATAAATATAAAAAATATAAAAAAAATTATAAAATACACAAAAAATAAAAATTATATATACATATACATATATAGTACTATACTACAGTATAATAGATTTACATTATACTAATATACAACTTGTGTACATTACGTAGATTAGATATAAAATATCATATATATATATATATATATATATATATATATATATATATATATATATATATATATATATAAACATTAGATTTTTATATTTAATATTTTTTATTTTACATACATATGTATTTTTTTACATAATCAGATAAAAAATATCATATATATATTTATATGTATATATAAATATATAATAGTATAATAATATAAATATATAAATATTCAACTTTTATATTTGATTTATATTTTACATTCATATGTAAAAATCTTAAATATCAAAGATATCAAAAAGCTGACATTCATTTTTTTTTTTACTATATAGCCCAGCATGTATAGTACAGTATAGACGTGTTTTACTGTAGTACAGTAATATTTTCACAACACAACAAGTTTCTTCTCAGTGACTGCTATCCAAAACCTCATCAGAGCCTTGATTTGTTGAAGTGTGTCTGTGGCATTTTTGTGGAAACGAAAAAGAGAAGAGCTACTGTATGGTTAAGTGCTGTATGAATGTGAAATTAGCGGTGGCTCTATGAACGGATCACTGGTCAGAGTTATGAGAAACACCGAAGTAAATATAGACAAAAGCATTCTCAAATCATCCCAGAAAGTGGGAGAGAACGACACAAAGAATCCATCTGAACTGTCTCCTTCACCTGATGTTAATAACATGGTATGACTGTCGGATGCTATTATTTTACCACGGTACCGCCACAGTGCTTTACTGTGTTACCGCATTATCCGAGCATGATGAATACTGTCTCTCAGATCATCTTACAGACAGACGACAGGTCACTCACATCCAGCAGGTCAAATCACAAACGCCGAGAGTCAATAGAAACACAAGATGATTTGAAATGTGAGTTAATAATGAATAGCACTCTATACGCCGGCGCTGGAGGAAATCACGTTTGGGGAATTGAGAGCTCAAGCTATTTTTTACCAAAGGACATAAAACACAAAGCAGAAGTTGTGAATCCACTTCCTCATTGACGACGTGTTTAATTGGGGCCACCAAAAGTGCTTTCGAGGATCCGGAGGTCACGTCTTTTGTGTCTAACCAAGGTCCCTCGGGTCTGCGTGCATCGACAACTTATTGCAAAATTTCTGTTTTACAAAATTGCATAAAAAGTTGTGTTTTATACAGATATAATGCACACTATTATGCAATTTATTAATATTATGATTAATATTCATTTAAGTTTATGAATGACTAACATATACACTAAAATGAAAACAGAATTGTATGATTTTTCTTTTAAATAAATAAATAAATATATAGGTAGCTGCCAAGGCAACATTTCTCATTTTCTTTTTTTTAGCTTTTATTCATCTTATATTTTATTTTATTTTAAGCTTTAACAAAAATTACTTTTTGTATAGTTTTAATTAACAATAACAGTACTGAAATGCATTCAATGTAAGGTCAAGCGCATCTAAAGCCACTGATGACAACAAACTGAAGATGACGTGTATAATTCCAGACAGGTTTCACTGAACACGCCCCCCTCCATCTGCCATTGGCCAAACGGAATCGAAGCCCCGCCCCAAACTCACACCATTGGTTCAGTCAATGTTACTGTGTCCAGCCTGCTAAAACTAACTGAGAAACTAGTATTTCTCAAGTATTTTACAAGTATTTTAACTAAATAAATTACACGTACCACTTTTAATAATTAAAAAAATTAAAAATCTGCATAAAAATAATTTTACGGAGCCAGAGAACAGCTTCTCCTTGTTTAATCATTCATTTAAGTGAGGACTGCTACTGAATGGCATGAAAAAAAAAAACTTTTTATAGACTTTTTCTCATCTAAGATGTTTCGTGACACAAATAGAAAAGTTATAAGTGAATGCTGATCATTAAAAATGCTAAATATCATCACTTTTTTGGCCTTGTCACATATGCGTCAAGCACTATTGTCTAATGGGAGTGAGTGCAGTTTAATGTGAGTTTTACTGTCATTATTTGGCCGTGTCTTTGCTGGAGAGCCACCTGGAGAGCAGTTATGGGGGAGAACAGTGGGGTCATTGTGTGTGTGCTGGGTGATACAGGCTGACTGACCCATTCAGCACACACACACACACACACACACACACACACACACACACACACACACACACAAGAGCCCACTATGTGTAAGACATCTGGAGGGCCTCAATCAGTCGAGTATGACTGCATACGACTGCATGAAAAGATACACCCACAGACAGACACTTAAACACACAAAGGCAAGACTGACAAACACAAACACTCTCTTTCCCACACTACATGTCACTTAAACACTCAGGATTAAACATGGAATAGAAAAGATCCTACTAAAGGCTTTCTGAGATACTGAGAGCACAATGCAGTCTAACCTGTGGAAGTGAACTGCGATTGCATTTCATTTGCATCTTTGCATGTCTTATTGCATGCATCTGAACATTTCACGCATGTGAAAAAAACAACAGAAAAAAAAAAAAAATGTTCTTTCCATGCAAATCAAAACAAACCAATAATTAATTTCCTCTCTCCTCCTGAGAATCTGAATAGTTACAGTAGTAAACAGTGGCAAAAGTACAATGTGAAGTGCACTCCAAAAACCCATGACTAAAAAATAAAACAGCAATTCTGAAATGTACAGTCTTTCTCTTCTAAGACAATGGACAGTTTATATATATATATATATATATATATATATATATATATATATATATATATATATATATATATATATATATATGTGTGTGTAAATGCATATTTCACTTCTAGGAAAATGGATTAAAAATATTGGTGACTCATGTTGCATTTGCATATTACTGTATAATCTTAATACAGTACATATTGCAATTTGTGACCCTAGAAAAACCTGAAAAAGACCCTGAGGACATATTTCTGTATTGCTCAATCTCTCCTCTTAAATGCGTCCTGTACTCCTCAAATCATTTCTCAGAAAGTAAAAAGCAAACAAAAACATCTGTGCTTCAAATACTGCTATTGCTGCTAAAATATAGAAATAGTCTTGATACTCCTAACAAAAAAAAAAAAAAGTACTATTGTTGTCTGTGAGAGTATTAGATGGCAGTGGATTGGTATTTGATAAAAATCATGGCATTAAATGGTTAATATATTCATGTAGCATGGTATTTACATGCTACTTCAAAGAATACTATGGTGCATGTCCTAAAATATGGCAACATCATCTAAAAAAAAAAAAAAAATGTCCCCAAATATCATAATAAAATTACCATTGTACATATCCAAAAATAAATAAATAAATAAAATTGTAAAAAAAAATCATAGTGTTACCATGGTACATCTAAAAAAGCATTGTATAGAAAATCAAGGCATATATATGTATGTATAAAACTAAATAAATCACAGTATTTACAATGGTACATACCCCCACCCCCCCACCCCCAAAAAAAGAAATCTGTAATAATATTACCATGATACATATTAAAAATCAATCACAATATTGCACAAAAAAGGCATTGCATTATCTTGACACATGTCCAAAAAATAAAAAATAAATAAAAAATAAAAAACCTACCATTGTACATTTCCAGAAAAAAAATAGTACAGGCCCCAACCATGGTACTACTATGGTACACACACAAAAAACAAGGTAACATTTGCAAAAATGTATAGATAAGCATAGTAATACTGTGTGTTTTTGGTGGCTGTCAGTCATCTCATAATGTGGTTAGTGAGTAGGTGCAGGTCACAGTGAAGGACAGACTGATGAACAGATTGTGTATTGTGTAAGTCAGTGTAATCAAGGCATCATATCAGACTGCATATCAAATATCAGAACCGCTGAAACCCAGCCGGGGCTGCTGGAGAAACTGCTGTAAAACACGTGTTCTTCATTAAACCCAGATCCCGCTCACGTTTAGAAGCGTTTAAACCTGATGCTCATCGATCAAAAACAACATCTAACATGTCACTGTACCCCCCACCGCGAGTCTACAGATGTTTAGTCTGCAGACGGCGACTCGCAACCGTTTACCGATTCAGAGAATAGAACAAAGACGGACTTGGGGTTAAACAAACAAAACAAAGTTCAAGGTCTTGACCCG
The DNA here is from genome assembly GCF_018340385.1 of Cyprinus carpio. Lineage (NCBI taxonomy): Eukaryota > Metazoa > Chordata > Actinopteri > Cypriniformes > Cyprinidae > Cyprinus > Cyprinus carpio. Next base: position 32,212,834 of record NC_056577.1, on the reverse strand, counting down.
CACACTCCCGTGGATCAGCAGAGGTAGCGCCGTCTCTTTGTTGTGACTGGCCTGCCCGAAAAACTCAAACATTTCAGCTTCAAAGAGAGTTGAAACCAAGACAAGTCCCGCATCTTGCTTTAGTTCGCTCCAGGAGCGTAATGGGATTCTGACCGCCGAAGTTAATCAAATTTGCAGCAGCCGAAAACAATCAAATCAGACGGTGGCTTGTTTGAGGTTTCGTATAATTAATTGACTTAATAAAACAAAATGTGTAAACTCACTAAACGAATTATCTTGGCTAATCATAGAGGATTACTAAAATAACTCATTGTATTTGCCGCTGTTGTGTTCCCAGCAGTACGAGTCGGATTTGAAGTGAATACTGAATGCATGTTGTGGGGATTGCCTCTGGATATACTGTAAAACTAAATGATAACATGGCCTCTGGATATAAACAACTGAGGTGGAGTGCTTACAGACGCTCAGCTTACAATCAAAACTGACATACTGCAACATTTATTCTGCTTTCAGCCTCGTATTTAAGCGTGCAAATGTCACTCTATGCATCTAAACTGATCAAACTCCTGTCCTGCAGCATGCATACTGTGTGCATTTACTAAAATGTGCAGTATACAGTACAACCAACAGGTGTCAACTGTGCATTTAAAGGAATAGTTCACCCAAAAATGTAAATGTGCTGAAAATGTGCTCACCTTCAAATCATGCAAAATGAAGATGGGTTTGTTTCTTCATCAGGTTTGTAGAAATGTAGCATTGCATCAGTGTCTCAGCAATGGATGCTCTGCAGTGAATGGGTGCCGTCAGAATGAGAGTCCAAACAGCTGATAAAAACATCACAATAGTAATCCTCACCACTCCAGTCCATCAGTTAACATCTGGAGAAGACAAAAGCTGAAACACATCCAGCATTAAGACGTTTTTAACTCAAATACACTGAGTCTATAATCCATAATAACACTTCTTGCAGTGAAAAAGTGTTCTGGTCTGAATCAGGAGAGAAATCTGCAAAAAACAACCAAACAAATAAACATCTCTAAACAAATGTGAGAGACAACAGAAAATGGACTTTTTCACTGGAGGAAGTGTTATTATGGATGGATTTGTTTCAGCTTTTTAGTTTAAAAACGTCTTAATGCTGGATTTGTTTCAGCTTTTGTCTTCTCCAGATGTTAACTGATGGACTGGAGTGCTGTGGATTACTTGTGGCTTATTATGATGTTTTTATCAGCTGTTTGGACTCTCATTCTGACGGCACCCATTCACTGCAGAGCATCCATTGCTGAGACACTGATGCAATGCTACATTTCTCCAAATCTGATGAAGAAACAAACTCATCCTAATCTTGGATTAACTGAGGGTGAGCACATTTGCAACAATTTTGCATTTTTGCATGAACTCCAAAAATTAAGATCCTTTTAACACAAAATTGATTTGCAGAAATGAGAACTGCATGCCACTTGCCACATTAAACATGCAACATAATGTGGTCATGTGATAATGCAGCATACTTGTGTAGAAGTGCGAAATGCACACTGCTTTAGATGCTATTTTAGTCATTATATAGTATGCAGTGTTCACAACTGAGTTTCAAACCCAGCCGATGCCTCTTCAGGTGGCAGAAGTTAAATGTCAAATGTCTTAATTCAGGCTAATCTTAGCAACAGAAAAAGCGGGTGAGTGAAACAGAAAGACAGAGGGCAAACGGCAATGTATGTGTGTGTGTGCACACCCTCTTTATATAAAATTATATAATATATAATTATATTAATACATTTTTTATATATCTCTCTATAAAAAAAAAAAAACAAAAAAAAAAAAAAAAAAAATTATATGGGGGTGGGTATGATTCAGAAAGGCACACACATCTTAATAAAAGGTCTAACAGCTGATAATGCATATCAGAGAAGAAAAAAACTCTAGTTGATAACTTTTATAATCAAAAAATTAAGTTGCACTATAATAAAAGAACATGTCATTTGTATAATTTATATACTTAATATAATTTAGAATTAAGTTTATATCTACTTTAAGTGTATTTGTCATTTTTAAAAACTGGCAAATTGTTAAATGCTTTCAACTTAAAAACAAAAAACACATTTTGGTTTTATTTTTAATGGCATTTTCTAGTAATTATAGTAAAATACTGTTAGTACTGTAAGATATTGAAAAATTATGTGGATAAACGTCGCTATAGAAACATTAGAAAACGGCTTCAACAACACAACTGACCACTGAAAGTAAGCAGTGCGGCACATTTATCATAAAACCTGAACTGCTCATATAGGCCATTAAACTTGAATGCACTTCCCCGTTTGCCTCCACCAATGAACGCTCTCTATTTCTGTCTATACAGATGCTCTTAATGAGATGTGTGATGATAGGAATCCAGATATTGTTTGTGAATCAAGGTCACAGGAGTAATCTGTGATTTAGCTCATGATGCACTGTTTGAGCACCAGCTGTTACGCTTCTAATCCCACATTCTCTCTATCTGTTCTCGCGCTCCGTCATGACCGCTTTCTTTTTTTACTTCATTGCATTTTGCAGGTCCTCATCTCACTCCATCTGTCCATTCTCACATTCACGCCACCGCCTCTCTCTCTTCCACTGCTTTATGAACCCAAACGGTGAAGGAAACCAAACCTGTAGGATTTTCTTTTGTGGAAGACGAAAGGAGGCTGATCTCATACAAATAATGAAAACAGTGATATTTTGTCAAAAAGGAAGTGTCAGTGCATACAACTCATGCTCTATATTTGAAATCTTCTGAAGTCTTACGTCAGCAGTGACTGAGAAACAGATCATTAGTCACTAAAAATCTCAGTTCTTAAATCTCATTTGCACTTACAGAAGCTTTGAGCCATTAGTTCTCGGATGTCTTGTAACGAGAGTCCAAAATAAACTTAATTACCATTATTGATTTATTTACAAATAGTTTTGTATTTAGCTAGTTATATAAAGTTTTAAATGCTTTTTAATGCAACTTTAATATTTGTTCTACACTATTTAAAATTTTGCATACAATTACATGCTTTTTAAAGCTTCTTATATATTAATATGTTTACACACAATTACATATAATTTATACATGCTTTTTAATGCACCTTAAATTTGTTTAATATATTTAAATTTGTACATAAATCTTATGACTTAATGTAACGTAGATTTATTTTATATTATTTAAATTTTAACTCAATTTTATATGATTTTTAGTGCAACTTAAATTGCTCTTATTTATTATTTACATTTCAACATACAATTTATACATGATTTTTAATGCAACTTAAATTTATCTTGTATATTATTTAAATTTTTACATAAAAATTGTATCTGATTTTTGATGCAACTTAAATTTGTATTACATTTTTACATTCAATTTTTATGATTCTTAATGTAACATTTACTGATCTTATATATTATTATATTATTATTTATATTATTTTATATATTATTTATTTATTTTTATATTTATTTATTTTTTACTTCAAATACATTTTTATTTATTTATTTATTTATTTATTTATTTATTTATTTATTTATTTATTTATTCATGTTTTTAAAGCAACTGAAATTTGCCTGATTCTCACACAAAGCATCAAATGACTTCAGAAGACTTGGACTATAGTGCACAGGTCATATGATGCTTTTTAGCTTTCATTGCACAAGAGCAGCGTGAACATCCATCTAAACATCTCCTTTTGTGTTTTACAGCACAAAGTAAGTCACACGGGTTTGAAAGGACAGTAAATGATGACACAACCTTGATTTGTGTGTGCACACAGATATTATGGTGTGTGTTTGTGGCAGATGAAAGCTCTACCCCACGCATGCCCTCTGTCCTCTTTCTTCTCTCTCTCTCTCTCTCCATCTAAGCACACAGCATCCACACAGTGTTATTCTCCTGGTAAAAGACGGCAGCTTTGAGCCACTTTTGATGCCTGATTTACCACGGTATTCCAAACTGAATCTGGGATAGATTTCATATACAAAAACAGAGAAAGCAACATCATAAAACGCCTCATGCAGTGTGTCCTATCTGTAAAACAGAGCTTGTTGAATGGTTACACACAATACACTAGTACGGTAACACCATGTGTGGAAATCAGTGCCAGCCATCTCATTTGAATCACTGTGTCTATTGTATGCAAACACTGACGGCGTTTGGATGTGATCCGTGTTTTGCATGTATTTAAAGTGTTCGACATCATGTAACATAGGAAGACTAAACTGTTTAAACAAGCAAAACATTAGTGCATTCAAATCATCAACACAAACCATAACTAGAGAGCACAATACATCCATCTAGCAACAGCCCTAAACACACCACTGGAGAAAAAAATATATATATTTTAGTATTATTGAGATACTATTATATAGTTAAATGTAATTTTTTTATATTATAATTCTATAATTATATGTTATAATAAACAGTTTCTAATATATAAAGTTTATATATATATATATATATATATAATATATATATATATATATATATATATATATATATATATATATATATATATAGTAAAGTGTTAATTATTCATTCCATTAATTTCATAAATTCAACCTATAAATTGCATTAATTCAATATCCTATAAACAATCTGCAGACACTTGTTGTGTTTTTTGTCATTTTTAGAAGCTTTTAGACATTAGCCAAGTTTCAATAAATTTTAATCCAAGTTTTAATAAATTGTATACATTTTTAATGATTTTTAATAAATAATTTAAAAACTATTTTATAACGATTTTTATTTCAGTTTTAGTTTTAGTTATTTTAGTACATCAAGATACACTAAATATAAATGAAAATGTTGAAATAAAAGGTCTTTTATTTGACTTTATTTCGGTTAATTTTTTTTTTACTTTTTTGTATAGCTTAAAATTTTAGTTAACTATAATAACCCTGGCTTTAAATATATATATATATATATATATATATATATATATATATATATATATTATATTAGAAAATAATATATATATATATATATATATATATATATATATATATATATAATATAAAATACATAAAATAATATTTTTTTCAGTCTTTCTACTTCAAAAGTTTCTTTGTAATTAACTGTCAAATTAAATTAATTGTGAGAGTGAAAATTGTTTCTACACACAAACTGTTTCTAATCATGATGGAAGTGACTTTTGCATGTGTAAACACCACTTAAATTTGCTCAGGAAATGCATGAAACTAGTTTCGTTTTGCTCTAAAGGTTCTGGTAATCAAGGATTACAATCTGCATAATTTTGCAGAATCTTTTTGTGTGCGTTTTCTTCGCCCATCCAGAACACAGAGTGATTGCATGCTCCGAGAGTGAATTTGGGCTGAAATGGTTTCGAGAACGCTTGAGCTGATTTGACAGGACAAGTACACAGGAAAGCTATTACTGTGGCTGGTGTGAAGAGAATAGACTCAACGGCTACATTTGCAGATGGCTTTTTTTCTTCAATGATTTCCTCTCGCTCGCTCTTCTCGTTTTAATGTCACCTCCAGCTGCACGAGACTCTTTATCTCACACCATTCACAGCTGCAGCTCTGTTTGCACTCAGTGTTTGTTTGAGGATGTGAGCTCACGCCACCGCCGCCATTCTGGACCAACAATGTGAGGCCACAAGGTGAAATTAAATCATATTTAGGAAAGTGAAACATAGAGTACATGCAGAAAGTCTAAACAATTCTAATATCAGTCTTACTGCATGAACCACATTAATATCTCATTCATATGCATACAGTAGATATTTGTATGCATGCTGCACGTGATCGTTTTTGTGTTTGTAGAGACACTTTTAACCATGTATTAACAACATCTAAAACATAAACTTTTCTAAGTATGAACAACATTACAGACCAAATCTTTCAGTTTCCACCACAGAACTGTAAATGCTACTCATTTATCAGTAAATGGTGCAACTTCGTCAGAGACGGAGCTTTTGAAAGCAAACGTATTGATAGATTAAATCCAGATGTGACTTATAATAAAATTACAATTATATTCATTCACACTCTGATTGTAATTATCATCAAAGCTCAGCGAGTCTGAAATCTAAGTGAAACACTGCCATCGTGATCACGTGTTCAAAACAAGATGAAATCATTATAATGTCAAATTAGACCTGTGTTAACGTCATTAAATAAACGTGATGTTATTAAAAATAATGCTAATCAGAAGAATCAGAATTATAATAAAAAGCTCAACAAGTAGATGTATATATAAAATTAAAACCTTAAAATAAAACATTTTTGTTACTTGAAAAATAAAATAAAATAAATTAAAATAATAAAATTAATTAAGAAATAAAATAATGTTTTATATATATATATTATATATATATATATATATATATATATATATATATATATATATATATATATATATATTTTACATACATTTTAATGTACAATTTTATTTAAATTTAATATTAATCATCTGCATACATTTGCACGTATACTGATATTGCACCAACCAAGTACAAAAATGTGCCATTTCTTACATATGAATACTTATGAATATTAATAAGATGATGCATGCATTAACAGCTGAAGCAAACCATTCCTGTCAGACTGAAGGGGGTCACAGAAACACAGCATCAGGAGCGAGCGCCGATCCCATCTCTTAAAATTCCTGAGGTCTATCTGAACTGAAAACACAGATACGGCCGTCGTCTTCTTGTTTTCAGAACAAGGCCTCTGTTTTTCCCTGACTTGGCTCTTTCCATTCACTCGAGGTACGGGGGGCCCTCTGCATCGCTAAAAGGCTCTGTGTTTATTTGCACATGTCTGTCATACAATTTTCTCATGTTAAGATGAAGTATTTGCACTAATGCTACGATAAAACCCTAGAGATCTGCACCAGAGATCTGGCTTTAACTAAATAATCAGCTAAAGAAGTGATATTTACCCAAGTTGTGCATTTTCAGAAAATATAGAATAAGATCTGAATTCTGTAGGAAAATAACAATCCTTAACTAGTTTTTATTTTCATATATAAACCTTCATTTTAATTTTAGTTAAAATTGTATTAATCTTGTTTGTTTGTTTTTAATTCTAAATGAAAATGAGAAATTTTGCCTTGGTAACTACTTGAAATATATATATTTTTATATATATATTTTTCAATGAATGTTTATTTCATTTAACAATTTTTTTTATGGTTTTCATTTTAGTTTCAGCTTTAGTTAATTATAATAATGTCCGTGACTCTAAAATGGGTAAACGATGACTGTGAAGAAAAAAAAAAAAGAAATAATCAATCAAATACAATTAATAATCAAATAATGATTATGCAAAGATCATAGTTTCGATTCCCAGGGAATGCATGAACTGAAAAAGTAAATGCAATGTAAGTTGCTTTGAATGAAACCATCTGCCAAATGCATAAATGTAAATTATGCATTGTTTAGACAGCAAATTAAATCACTTTATCCCTTATTTATCTGAAGTTTAAGACTATGCAAAACTATGCAAGATAAAGAAAAATTAATTAAAAACACAACCCAGACAAAATTAAATGCAAGGATAAACATGGTTCACTTTGACCACAGTGCACTGGATTATTGGCTACAAAAAGCATGCATCCAACCATAATTTCCAGTTTTCCTACTCATGTCATGTTAATGACATTTTTGCTTACTTTCGCAAGATAAACAGTTCTGTACAGTGTTGGTCTGGTCACCACTTGTAAAATCTGAGTCACGAAGCACAACAGCAGAAAGAAACGCTGGTTTAAAGCATCACTATAAATAAACTTTTTTTTTTCTTTTTTTCTTAAACTGGCTTTTTTTCCACAAGCTTGCTTCATAGTTTCCAGCAAAAGTCTGGCACTGGGAAAGGCAAAGCCTCATTAAGAGTTTATAACCCGACCACAATATCAATAGCACGGATAAAATAGGGACAGAGAGATTACAGTAAGACCCGGCTTACGGCAGCGAACGGCTCGTTCCTTTGAAATGTCAAGAAAAAGGAGGAGGTGAAGACATCGCCAAACTCATTTAAACACTCCGCAATACAAGCATTCAGCTGCGCGTTCGCCCTGCAGGTATATTTAAAACATAAACGCTGTACGTCTCTCTCTTTCTGTAAAACAGAAGTGCGCAGAGTCTCAAACCACCGGCGCAATGACTTCCACATGCAGGCAAAAATATCCCCAAAACGGGAGCCGTCTCAATAATCGCTGACTTTCCGCGGCGTCTCACGCCTCCTCCTCCGTTTCCTAATCTCGACGGGCAGCAGGCGATAAAAATTAGGAGCTTTCAAAAAGAATGAGTGCGGAAAATAATTAAGGAAATATATTTAAACAAAGTTGCTCATAAAAACACGTCTGCTCGGTCCAAACGCTTTGCTGATTAGCCGTCTTTAAAAACTCAATTATGAAAGCGCTCTGCCAAAAGCCGCCTGACGAGGAGGACCCGGTTGAGACCAGCTGTGATGCCATTTTGGCTGGGTGCTTTTAATTTGAAGTTTACCCTCCGCCGTAACCGCGTCTGGGAAAACAAAGCGTTTATCTCGTTCTCACCGCGGGTCAGAGGTTCAGCAGAACGCTGCGCTGTAAAACGCCTGTGAAACTCGCGGGTTTTTCAAGCTGTGGTTTCAGGTAATTGCAAACATGCTGCACTTACAGTAACTAGCAGCTCTTTGATTGGAACTAACTGTATTTGGGTGAGATGTCATCAGGGTGAAGCGCAAATGCAGTGGTGCATGCTAGCCCAGACTACTAAACCATTACAAATCACACTGACTCAGTTCAGCACTCGTGGGTTTACCAGCCTCGGGCTCTTTGTCCTGGGGCCATGAAACTAACAGACGCTCTTCAAGCTACCAGACCAAAAGAAAAGAACATCACAAAGCATCTCGCTTCTCCAAGACAGAAATCAAGAGATCACACTGAGAGCAAATGGAGACCGCTTTTGCATTCTTTTACTGAGACAAAGCGTGCAATCAAACTCAAATATTTCCCAAATATTTCTACACATCATCTATTTTCTCATTTATCTATAATTTCTCCAATTTCTGGAGAAATGCACAGCAAATATGTGAAACATAAGTAAGAGTTTCTCAATGCAAACCTGTTTAACATTTCAACTGTTTCTCCTGGACAAAGCTAATCGAGACTTCTTTTGCTTTCTTTTGCTTTCTGTTGCTTGTTTTTTTTTTTTTTCTTTAAGAAATTAGATTTCTTTAATTTCAGGAGAAATATGAGTCAAGTACATGAAACGTAAGTAAGAACTTCACAAAAGGAATATCTTTAACATCTCAAATGTTTCTCCTGGACAGAAATGAGATTACATGGAGAGCAAATGAAGACGACTTTTGCATCTCCTGCTTAGATGTTACTTTTCCCCTTGAATTGAGATTTCTAGAGTCTCAGATCTCGAAAATATCTTACAGTGCTCAGATTTGCCAAGATAAAGCGTGCAAACAAATTCAACATGTCAATCAAATATTTAAGGCAAATATGTGAACTCCTAGTCAGAAATGTGATCGCTTGGAGAGAAAATTAAGACTTCTTTTGCTTAAGTTTCAGATCTCAACGATGTCTCAAACAGTGCTCAGATTTGCCAAAATAACATCTGCAATCACACTCACCATGAACACTTCTCATCAAGCATTCATTTAAAATCATACTATTTTTTTTTCTCACTTAACTATTTCTAGAATTTCAGGAGAAATGTCTGAAATGTTCATTCAAACTCCTGAGCTGTGAAAGAGCCAGCTCTGAGCGATGAAACACTGCTGTGAGCTCACAAACAAACATATTTATGTCCCTAATTAAATTTATTCCCTTATTAAATCTTTATAATCCATAATGTGTGCATTTCCAGAGGTGTTTCTCTGGCTCAGGTCTTTCCTAAATGCTTCCTACGTTCCGCAGAATGAGTGAAACGACACCAAATTGCTTTTCCAACATGCTGTGGGCTTGATAAAGACAGCCGTCAGTTCCTCTGCCATACTTTCTTTATGGTCTATGTGATTACCAACTGCAACCCACACTGTCTTCCAGTCTGTCACGCAGAGAGAGAGACGGGCCAGATTCCTGTGTCTTCGTGTCAAAGATTAGGAGCTGGAAGGAGAACTCACTGTTTGCTCTGGGATCGTACATTATCTCAACTACAACAACACAAAACATTCCTCATCGCTTCACGCACTCGCAGACGTCCCGCAGGACCAATTCATGCTCCATCAGAGATCTGATTACCAACTTTGACTCAGACATTTCTCCTTAAATAACTACAAAATAATCACAAATGACATCATGTACACACTGAAAAAAAAAATGCTGTTTGAAACAGTTTTTCATTCAGGAATTGCTACTTCACAAATAATTGCAAATAAATGACACATTGATTTGAACACTTTTAAACACTGTTCAGATCTTAAGACACTTAGAAGAAACTGTGTTTCGTCCACAATTTAATGCATTTCAGAGTGAAACAGGGACTTTAGCATGAATTGATTGGACCAGAAAAGCTGTTTAAGAGATTTCGCACTTACAAAATAAAACCAGAAACATATTTTAAATACATACAGTCATTTTAATTTAATCTAGAATTTAGAGAGACAATTAACCCAGAAGTAGGGTTGCAAAGGGGTGGAAAAATTCTGGTAAATTTCAACCCAACACAGAAATAAAAAGTAAAAAAAATGTAAAAAGATACATTAAAAAAATGTATATATATATATATATATATATATATATATATATATATATATATATAGTGATATAGTAATGAAATGATGTCATCAAATAATATAGAGATTTTGCACATTGTATATTACATGCAAAATAAAACCACAAACTATTAAATAAACAGAATTTTTTTTTTTCCAAAAATGAAGATTCTGTCACAATTTTCTTGTTCAAAACCTGTACGATATAAAAAGAAGGTATTTTGAGAAATGTCTCAATTTTTGTCCTGTGTTGTCTGGTTCCAAACATCCTTCAAAATATCTTCTTTCGTG
>NC_056577.1:32112233-32197233 GCF_018340385.1 Cyprinus carpio | reverse complement strand
CGCAGAATCGGTGGGTGGGGCTAAAGAACCAGTGACGCAGAATATGTGGGTGGGACTAAAGAGGCAGTGACGTAGAATTGGTGGGTGGGGCTAAAGAGGCAGTGACGTAGAATTGGTGGGTGGGGCTAAAGAGGCAGTGATGTAGAAGCAGATGTTGATCTTCTCCTTTGGAGGCGGGGCCTAGCCACACTAGTACATCATAAAGTGGCACATTACAAACGAGTCGCTTTCTGAGCGTTGGTTTCAATAAAAGCTATTTTGAACTAACGAGAAAATTTTGAAACTTACAGGATGTTTTTATAGTACATTGACCTGTTATATGTCAAAAGATCAAGGAAAATTATATTTCTCAGTTCATGAGCCCTTTAAAAGGAGTTGTGAATGGCTTTCCAAGGATCTCCTTACCCTGACTCTATAATTACTTCACAATACATGCTCTCAAAGATTTCACATTATAATTTTTTTGTTATAACCCACCACATTTAACATTTATTGGACCCTGATTATCACTGCTGCAATAATCCTACAGATTTAGAAGCGCTTGGTGCTTTCATAACTCATTTCCAGTAGCGCCTTGCAAGTCGGTCAAAGTGCTTTCAGTAAGATGAGCTCAAATGCTTTCACTAAAACTTTTTTTTTGTGGGTCTGTGTAGAAAGCCACAGATGAGTGAGGTGACAGGTCCACAATGAAGCAGAGTCCGCTAAAAATAATCACTGAGTGCTTTCATTGTATTTATGTAACACTTCCTTTAAAATCCCCCACTGCAGGATGACAGAACACCTCCAAAGAAACAACACTAGTTAGTCATTGAGAAATGCTCGAGCTTCAGAAAGAAATAAAGCAATAAGCCCCAAGAAGCTGTGGTTTACAGTGAATTTATAACAGCTAAGGGGCGCTGTTAGGTACGACCCCTAAAACCCCCTTAGCTGTTATAAATTCACTGTAAACCACGCCTTCACGGGGATTTTTGCTTTTATAAAAAGGTTATTCCATAAATGTAGCAGGGTTTCACAAAATAAAACAAAGCAAATAAAATGTAATGATATTAATAAAAACATTATTCTTCCGCCAAACAATGTAGCTCCTCAGAAACGGTTGTGGTTGCAACAAAGTGGTTGCCGAGCAACACACAAACATAAACAAAGGTTTATGTTTGTAGAGTGATTTTCAACAACTTTGAACGTGGCTCAACCAATCAGAATCAAGGACCGGAACTATCCATTCTATATATAGGCTTTTTATGGGCTGAAGTCAAAATGCACTCATCTTACTTTCTTAGTTCCTGGTCGAAATCTGAATGATTTATCAGTGCACGTTATTCCAAAGTCTTCAAAATGACTTTCCTTTTCAGCTGATGGTCTTATTTATCAGCCATCTGCTTTTTAAATATATTTTTCATCATGCAATCAAGTCTTAAAGGATCAAATCAATATATATGGTGCATTTTCATCTAATCCTAAATTAGAAATCCTTTGATAGTGCACATGATCTTTTAATAAAAGTCACGTTTGCTGACGTAAAGAAAACACAATCAGTTTGATGTCAATAACAACTGGATGGGATTCATGCAGGTAATGAACTGTATGCATCTGACAAAATGTATACATCAGAGAATAATAAATGCATCATTCAAGCCCAGAAATTGTCAAACTGAATCCTCAGATGTCATATTTTGTACCTGATGAAATCGTCTGTGCTCACATGTGCATCAGGGGTTAAAACACTTCCTGACCAACAAGAGACAAACTGAAAACCACACACACGTGGGTGACAAAGAAACTGTGCGAACTCTGCGATGCCATCCTGTTTGGTTTAGGTTCAGCTGCCACAAAGTTATTTCCTATTTCAAACTTACACAAGCAGCCATTTTATGACGAGACATGAAACAATCGCTCAGCATGCTGGGAAATGAACGGTAAATGTTTTAATTTAATGCATTTAGATGCACGCATGGCGATGCATCAAAACAGCATTAATGTTTTAAATATGAATTTCACATCAGAGTTTAACAGCTACGCTCTTGTTCTCCTATTCTGAAAACCATCAGTCAACAATTCCCTGGCTTTGAGTTCTGAACTACGCCGAGTGCACTAGAACAATAAACTTCTGTCTTTCAAAGTGACGATCAGAGTGCAGCAACATCTGGTGGCGGGACTCATTTTTGGGTCTCCAAACCGCTGACTGACAATTATGGTCGTCTGAGAAATAATGCATTAAAAGAAAAATCTCCAGTCCATTTTTTTCCCGATTGGATTTCCATGCATTATGGACCACCTGAAAAACCGTGCATGCACCCTCCGTACCCGGTGCTATTTGTGTACATGCATTTAGGGGTGCAGCTACAGCGAGCCCACCACATCCTGAAGGGGGGTCCGGAGCCGTGCGCCGCAGTGTACCGCCGTTCTGTAACGCGCTGACTGGTAGGAAACACAGGCCCCACATCAAGCACTGACAGCTTCTGATCAAAGTGCCCTGAAGCCCCGCGGGGGGGATCTGAATTAATGTCTTCGCCTTTTTTCCAGTTAGGTTTTTCAGTGTTTTTCATCAGTTCATTCTGAGGTCAAACTGCAACAGCACTAATCTAATGCAGATTAACTGAGTTTTATTAGGATGTGTATTACTACTCTGCAATATAAATAAAACAAACATAATTGAACACTGAAAATTTCATATTTAATTCAATGTGTTGCATGCCGTCTCTTTGTAAATTACTTGCAATTTCCAAGTGAAAAATGTTTCTATACCAATTTTTTTTTTCACACCAGTTTTAATTGCATGCAGTTTTACTTTTACTTTAATTGTCCAATTTTATATGTGACACTGGAGCACAAAACAAGTCTTAAGTCTTAAGGGTAAATTTTTCGAGATTTGTAAGCTGAATAAATAATCTCTCCATTGATGTATGGTTTGTTATAAGAACAACAATATTCTTATAAAAAACAACTATAAAAAAATCAATAATATGATGCAAAAAAAAAAAAAAATCTAAATATTGAGAAAAACGCCTTTAAAGTTGTCCAAATAAAGTTCTTAGTAATGCATTTTACTATTTATACTTATAAGTTTTGATATATTTACGTTAGGAAATGTACAGAATAATTCATGGAACATGATCTTTACTTAATATCCTAATTATTTTTGGCATAAAAGAAAAATCTATAATTTTGACCCATACAATGTATTTTTGGTTATTGCTACAAATATACCCCAGAGACTTACTGTAAGACTGCCTTTGTGCTCCAGGGTCACATATGCCTTAGAATAATTAGAATTATTGCAATAAAAACTTCTACGGGGTAGAAAAACAACATGATTGGTGATGTCAACTGAAATGAAAAGTTGTTTAAATGGTTATTGCATTTCAATGAAAGATTAAGATATATCTTAATGTAAAGTGTTTGTTTTCACAATGCATATTGTTCTAAATAAGAGAAAGCATCTTTTAGCCCCCATGCATCATGCATTTAATTTAATTATATGATTTATTTCACTACACTTTAACCCTTTAGCTAAATGCAAATGCTCACTAGATTTTGTCTTTATGTGCTTAACATTTTCATCCAGAAAAGTATACTATTAATTTTCTTTGACAAGTCTCAAACCTAAAGCACAAATTAACTTTCTACCAATGACTTTTTTTTAAAATCAACATGAAAATGTCATTCTCAACACATTTCTGAGTGAAACTGGACATGCAACGAGCAAAGAAAAGTAGTACAAGATTTAATTTTATCGCCAGAAACTGACTGGATGGTGAAAAATGGGTGTATCATATCAGAAGTGGTTGGAGGTTTGGTGATGTCAACTGAAACGGAAAGTCATTTAAGAGGCAAAGTAAGTTATTGCATTTTGATGAAAGATTATGAAGGAGAACGTTTTTCTCCTTTATTATAACACGCAGTGATAAATCATCCACAATAGCATCAGGAACATTCATTAAGAAAGTAAATAAAGTCAATTGGATCAAAAAAGTGACTTCTTAAACCACAGCAGCAGTAAAATCCTGAGACAAACTCCTGGTCACCTGAAGAGATGATCACACATCTCCAGATTCGCATCATCCAGCAGGTACTAAACTCGGCCTCTTTAACGCAGGCCATATCAGCAAGTGTCCCAGAAGTCTGTGCAGCTCTCTTTCCCCCGCGGACAGGCATCGTTATTATTTACTGGCTGCATTACTGAATCAGTTGCTATTCACCATGCAGCCAGCAGCCATTCAGCGCGTCAAACCTCCAGCGCACTCTCTCTCTCTCTCTCTCTCTCTCTCTCTCTCTCTGTGCCAAGGCCAATTAGTGCGCCGCTGCGCTGCACCCCCACAGCTACTGACAGCACTTCACAAAATGCCAGCTACATTTACTGCATTACTGTCTGAGACTGGGACTGGGCTGCAGACACTTTTATACAGGATACAGGGCAGAAAGATGCTCAGTCATTTTTGCATGCTGGTCACCCAAACTCTTCAGCTGTTTCAGTCTGAGCTAAAACAAGTGTATAATGATCATTAACATCCCAGGATGCACTGTAGACATCACTATGCAACTTTGGAGTCATCAAACAATATGATACCAACATCTAGAGAGCAACATAATGAGCTGAAATGTATTTTCACAGTATATATATATATATATATATATATATATATATATATATATATAAAATTATTTTTAAAAATAAACTTGAAATTTAATAAATAACATGCTTTTAAATATTTAATAAATATACAGAAAAATATACAATATACATAGTATACACATTAAAAATGAATTTTCAAATGTAATTACACACACACACTAGGACTGCATGATTATGACAAAAATCATAATTGTTGATTATTCCCTTGAAATTGCAATTGTGATTATCACAATTTATATTGAATGATGTTTGATGTAACTGCATGCCGTATTTTTATATGAAAATAAACAAGATGAAAACACTAACTGCAAAACTTTTAGTGCCTTTGTATAGTATTAAACCTCAAATGTTAACAATACACAACTCATTTACATAGTATCTACGTAAAATTCACAAAGTGCACATTTTATGGTTCTCTCTTAGATCTCTGTATTTCACACAGGTATTGGAGTTTTGTAACACCGTTTTGTGGTTCTGACTCATAAAGCAAAGCATTGAATAGTTTTGAAAAGGTCTCGCTCACCACAGAGTGCACAGACATTTTCACACCGCATGCCAGCAATACAGCTGCACAGTAGGGCCGTGAAGCGCCTCGTTGTGAATGTTTCTACATTTCACAACACAGGAGTGATTTACCATCGCCAAGAGAACTTCTAAAACATTATATTTGGAAGGCAAATGAAGATTTAACAGTGACTAGAAATTATTCTATTTTGCTTTGCTGTCTAAACATTTCTCATCACAAAATAACTAGATTCAAAGGCTGAATTTTGAACATGAAGTAACATTTCTGAGCATGTCTTATTATTAATCTCATATTATCAATTTGCGGACAGATTTTTGGTCCCCACTGTACCAATGCATACTGTGCTATTCATAAACCTGTTGAAAAATCGGCTACAAACAAACCTGATGGATGAAAATAAGAAATGAACAATGGCTCACGGGCAGGTTTATAATGTTGTGGCAGCACCGTTAGACGGATTGCACCACTCTGCCATACAAATGAACGGCTCGGCGCAGCTTCTGTTAGGCCTCGACCGCCTCTTTCCACCTAATTAACTTCCCCGTGTTCAGAACGCAGCTCAGTCGGCCTGACGACTCATTTTATCTCACATCTCCATTACAGTGTCGAGGAAAGAGGAGAACTGTCACATACAGGAAAAGGTAATTATCGGCGACATTTGCTTTATGCAAACTGATAGGATCATTTTCACTTGTTGTTTTCTCTGGTTTTAATGTGAACAAGACTCAATGATTTGAGATAACATGTAGGTTCAAGAGTAAACATATATGCATATAAAACTCCATTTATATATATATGCAATCCCCTGCTTTGAATTACAACGCTGATAGAGATCCTGAAATGCATGTCGATTTAACATGCAGAATCAGTGTAAAAGATGCAAACCTGATGATTTTTCCCATGCAATCACACGACCCTACTCCCGCACATCTACATACGCTGCATGTCTCCATATGCAATGCACAGCATGCACAAAAATAATAGCCACAATTTTCTTCTTGAAAATCTCTTATTTCCCCTGTATATACGCATGCACTGATGCATTTTGGTTAAAGTATTACTTAAGCTAAAGACAGTTGCACTCGTAGATGCACCACTCTGCACCCATTTCCAGTAATTGCTAGGCCTGCGAGTTATTTTTAGATGGTTTAAGCAGCGAAGAACAAGCTCAAAGAGTAAGACAGAGAGAGACAAACTCTTTGAACAGGCGAAATAATAAGTTAAGACCTCAGACTGTCTCACAGTCACCCACTTACAGGGATCTGATTCAGGAGCGAAAAAGTTTTTTGGCTGCTGCTTAACGTCTGGGGTGTCTTTTCTTTTGATGGCTGACACTCGGATGTACAATAAAACTGAAAGTCAAACTTTTATGAAACTCACTGCAAGAAACGGTTAACCTTACATGCTCGTGGACGTCCGGACCTGCTTTGAAATGATATTTGCATGCCATTTTTATATTTCTAATGCAATGGGATGTTCAATGAGAAAAATGTAGGACAAGTCGGACTAATTGGATCCGTGTTGAATGGGAATGTTGGAGCAAATTATTGCATTTTGATGAAAGAAAAATTAAGGCGAACTTTAATTTGAATAACACACACTGATTAACCATTCTTGATAAATCCAGAATCATGCATTAAAAAAGTGTAGTGAATAGGGTTGATTTAGATTTCAAGTTGACTTGACACAAAAATCGATATATATATATATTGAAAATCAAACTCTTGACAAGTGAGTGCTATAATATACTTGATGATCTAGGAGTCAGAAGTAGTTGGCTTGTCTGTAACACTCAAATGAGTCACGGCTAACTGTGGTCTGCCTATCTCTGTCTGCATTAATACAGTACGCTGGCGAAGAGGGGGAAGTGGTCCATCTTCTCTTAACCTATCCAACTTCAATTTTAAACGCAACGAATGAGCCCCGGGCGATGCTCAAGTCATAATGCATTCGACAAACATTCTCTGGGTGAAACATGCATTTATGAAGAGATGGCCTTTAGAGGAGGAATTCACAGAGCGTATGCTTAACAAACAATACACCCACTCATGAAAACGAGAGATAGAAAGTCAGCATACTCAAAGTGAGAATGAGTCACAGCTCAACTGAAACTTCAGCATGAAGACACCAGAAAAGAATGTTCGACCCAAAATCTTGCACAGACTCTTAAAACTAGGTTTTGCACCATTGGACCAATGGGCTCTTGGGTAAATAATACTAACATAGCAGTTACTAGCAGCGGAGGAGGGTGTGTTTGCATTGGAAGTATGGATCTGGCAGGTTTGTTGCAGGGCAAATGATGACACTGGTTAATGTATTATCGATTGCCTGGTAGTTATAGCTGTAAAGTTGCTTCCCTATTCTGAGGTGTAACTGCCTGCAAACTATATGCATGCATAAAAACATGGAATGAACAAATCAACAGATAATTATGTGAAAGTCTGCTTTTCGGTCTTAAGTTGAGGTCATATTAAGGAAAATTCATGAGTAAAAAATGCCACTTGTTTATTGTCAATCATAAAGACAGAAGTCACTTTTGCACCAAGCAGGTTTCTGTTGGCCAAATTTCCATGAGAGAATCTTTCTTGTGAATTTTCCAATTATGTGAATTCCTACTGAAATGATTGGATTTCGCTGAAATGTGCCCGCAATTTTACGCACTAAACATTTACTCTGAAAATACACTCTTCACAAGTGCAATTTGGTGTGTTGTTAGGTAAATAATATGACATGTTTATGGCTAGCTAGCTGAACAACAACATAATCACATGTTTAAAGTGAAATCTGTCGCCCCCTTCTGTACACCAGAGCAACGCAAGATTCATTTCGCGAACTGAAATGTGACTTCGATAAAGCATATTTCTTCTCGTATTTCAACATGGCGGCCATCATGAAAAAAAAAAAAAAAAAAAAAACGAAACAATAACTGTATTTATTTTCTTGGAAGTGCAAAAGGAAAAAACAGAAAAAAAAAAAAACATAATTACTGCACATTTAATCACCGTAACTCAAGGTATATCATAATAAGTAAGGCAGCTAACCTAAAGATTAAAGATGCAAGTGGACAGTAGTGAACTTAAATCCAGATTTCTCAAAAATGGGATTGCACTTGCTATAACAAGTCTTCTAAAATAATTATTAATTTGTAATTTCTGCATATATCCATTGCTGAAAACAGAAACTCGAATTTATGAGATTCTCCTACGTTTTGGGAAGCATATTCTTGTTTTGGTTAACCACACAGTATGTGCATTGTTCTTCCATTTACTACATTTCACACTTCACATGCAAGTATGAAAAAGCTCATGCGTGGCTCAGGAATGCAGCATGTAGCATGTTTGTGTGTTAGCGACAGGAAACGATAGTCACTTATCATGGATGGCCTAGTTTTTCAGAACTATTTCCGGTTCATGTGGCACCCCTGTAAACCACTTCACGCAAACGCTAAAACGTTACATATTAATGCGAGACCTCCATACGTGACCTTCATTTGGGGCCTCTCAAGAATGTTGGAGAATATTGCATTATTAAAGCTGAGGCACATAAAGAGGGCCATTGTGGTGGGGAGAGCAGGCTTTTCCCCTAAAATTTAGTTTCATAATGTCCACTTGCACAGGATCATTTTTCAACGTATGGAGTTGGCTTAGATTACTCTGCTCTCCATTCGCCGGCTGATCTTTTCCATATGCTCAGAACCACAAGCTTAACTCTGTGACACCCTACTATAAACACCCATCAGCAAATTATGAGTTACTCTCTGTCAGGATGACTGAATGTTAAGCTCTATCACAGGCTGTCTTATAAAAAATAAAAAAATAAATCTGCAATGCTTTTAAAGAAAGATGGGTTATTAAATAATGCATTTTCTCCTAAAGGTAAAAGCCAGTGTTTCAACCATTATATACAGCCAATGCGATTCATACATCAATTTTTATATGTATAAAATATGAGTATAACACATTGAGTTCAATAAAACAATTATGAAGTAATACACAATCTGTACATTACTGGGCCGCAGCCCGAGGCTCAAAAATTCTCACAGCTGATTGGTTCCTGAATAATAATGTGCAAATTCATATTTAGTCTGTTTATTAGAAAACAAAGTAGATATACTCATATATTTTCATTCAGTATCCGGTTTGGTGGCGTTTAACTACTGTTCAAGCTTCAGGAACACAACACGGAACACGGAAAATGTAAACGCGTGACCAGCGCTTGAATACATCGATTCAATTCCGAACCAACTCCGAATTCTACGTAAAAGAAATGCGAATTTGACAGTTCGACGTTCCTTTTGAGTACTACAGGATCACAAAAGCCTGACTAAACTTTTATGTCAATTTAGCAGTAAGAAAGAAAAGAAAGATAAAAAAAAACAGCATGGACTAAAAACCGAGTTCTTACAGAGTTGCATTATGCAAATACCATTAAAACCCATAACAGCAATACCGCCTCAAATTTGATTTGAATTATTCTTAACGCTGCACGCATCACAGATAACTGGGTGGACGTAAAGTCCGGAGAGAAACGAGGAGGTGAAGTGCATTTCTTTAACTGATTAAAATCTCATCCTAGTCAGCCTCTACGACGCCGAATCCTAGCACACATTATATTTTCATTCAGCACTGTACTGTATCTTACACATCTCGACCCGTCAGCAGTCCGTCGCCTAACTTAACACAATGCGCACAGTATTCTGTTTTAAATGTTCTTTATGAATATTGCTGAAAAAGCTGAATGCACCATCCAGCGTTTTGGGTCTCGGACTAACTGTCTTGTTTCTTTCCAATCAAAAGGCACAGAAATCCAGCCAGAAAGATGAGCAGAGTTCCGCGTGATAAATAAATAACGCGCCTAAGAACTAATTAATTGTTCGCTACACGTGGAATTGCAACTACGTCACAGAGGGATGCAGTTCTATCAGCAAAGCAATTATGAAGCGAATTCGCATCCAGACAGAAAGAAAAGATGCTTCATGTCTCATATGATTCATGTTCAACGAGAGGCGCTGGACCTGGACAGGGGCTCTGCATCTTTCCTCTGGAAACAAGTCTTTAGCGGACTTTAGTTACTTAACCTCATGCTTTCCAGGCGCGATGCCGCGTTGCACTTACAGCCTGCTTTTGCACGAATATAGTGATGCAAGTGCATGTGCACGATTCCCGAGATAGCGAACTAAGTTTGGGACTGTTTGCCACCTTGTCCGGGAGATGCGCGCGCGTCCGAGGTTTCGCATCACCCACCAATGCGCGCTCAAAACTCACACATTCACCATATGCAGCCTACACTAAATAACACGATGTTCATTCTGCAACAGATGAAACTGCCCTGAAGTGAATGAAGCGGGTTATTTCCCATCTGGGAAAGAGAAACTGAACCGGTGCGAAAAAGAAGAAGGAGAAGCCAACGCGCGGCGGGGTAAATTACCTTGTTGCAGTGGTAATAGTCCAGAGAGGAGAGGCTGGTGTCGGTGGGTAATGTACAGGAGCCCACGCTTGAAGGAGGTGCAGGGTAAAATCTCACATCCATCGCCCGCTCCGCTAGACTGAAGGCATGGAGAGCAGCTCGCGCTTCTGTTCTCTCTCTCTCTCTCTCTCTCTCTCTCTCTCTCTCTCTCTCTCTCTCTCTCTCTCTCTCTCTCTCTCTCTCTCTCTCTCTATTGTTAACCCAAACAAAAAGCAACAGAACGACTGAAAGAGAAAGGGGTTGAGCCTCTCTTCTTGCTCTCCTCACATCCGTCCACGAGATTTGTTCTGTTCCATATGAAAACGCGCGCGGTGGATATTGTGCGATTATTTACGCGCTTAAAATGCACTTCAACGCAAAACAGTCTAAATAGCCTAAAATCTGTTAATATATTCACTATAAGTGAAATGATGTAGGTTTTAATATAAGAACGTTTTCTTTTTTAAACAAAATACTTATACAGTAAAATGCATTTAAAATGATGTTTTTAATAAGTAAAAATGTAAAATAAAAAATATAGAATAAATACAGTACCGTCTAAAACATTGTCATTGTATATTTCGCGGGAAATTTCTAATGCAAAACAGTATGTAGCCTTACTTGTGTGTGTGTGTGTGTGTGTGTGTGTGTGTGTGTGTGTGTGAGTGTGTGTGTGTGTGTGTGTGTGTGTGCGCGCGTGTGCGTGTGTTTCTGACACTGACTGCTCCGTGTGAAATGTCAGGCGACCTCTGCTGATGGGAGCTGAAAGGAAAAGAAGGAGAGATGAATGAGAGAGATTTGAGATGGGACATCACGCTGAATTGATGACTGCTTCACAAACACTATTTGGACTCTTTAAAGTTGCAAAAAAAACTTCCCGACATGGACAGTATCACTGAAACAGATGTTCTGAGGAATTACTCTTATATTCCTAAACACACATAAAGAAACAGAGGAGCAGCCCAGCCAATCATACACACTCTCTGTCTGTCAATCATCTTAGATAGATAGATAGATAGATAGATAGATAGATAGATAGATAGATAGATAGATAGATAGATAGATAGATAGATAGATAGATAGATAGATAGATAGATAGATAGATAGATAGATGGATGGATGGATGGATGGATGGATGGATGGATGGATGGATGGACTTTTTTATGTGAGCATTAAAAACAATTTAAATGGAATGTTACATTTTATTATTTAGCAAATATTATGGGAATGTTACTTTCAAATGTTTTCTAACACATCTGTAACTAACATTTAAAAAATCAAATGTTTTAGAAAACATTCCAGAAATGATACATAAATCTCCCTTGCTTTGCAGCCTGAAATAAAGACAGGGACATTTTTTGTTTTATCCAGCTGTATTTACTCAGTGCAACTTAAAACATCCAAGTGAAAGATAAAACACCAACATGAACCCCCAGGCAAATTTTCCTCAAGAACTTGATGGTATTTTGGTGTTCTATCTTTCAGTTGCACTGAGTAAATACAGCTGGATAAAACAAAAACTGTGTCCGTCTTCACTTCAGTCTGCAAAGCAACAAAATGTCATTATTTTAAAGGCTGATTCTTTTCAATACCCACTGTACAGTCATATTAAATTCATGTTTGCATTCTCAGTCTTTTAATATTGAACTTACTACTCTATATACTAATATATTTCCATTAGACCATGTTTTTATGGGTTTAACTACACTTTAAGCTTCACAAATATATAATACTGTACACAGCATATTTTATTGCTCAATTAAAAGCATGTGATGGCCAAACCTTTTCTTGATCAAGTCAAAATACAACAATTAAATTCTGAATAAACTCTGAAATCTATAACTGTCTATCTGCAATTATACTGTACAATTATAACACTATTTAAGTTGATGTTGCATATGCTTATTCATCCTTCTAAACCAATACATTTCTCTGATTTTATGCTGTGCATCTAGCGTTTAACCTAACAGAAGACATGAAGAGCATTAAACAGGGAATAGAGATGGAGCACAACATCACTTAATATAATGTTAAACGTTCCTAATGAACAGACCACTAACTCGGCTGCAAAACTGCTTGTATTCTCTGAACACAAGCGGTGGATTTTACATCTATAATGCGCACAATTGCATATAGAATGAGTCTGCATTTCATGTGTGTGTGTTTGGCGCGGTTGTGAGTGAGCTGTCATTGTCATCGCAGTAGGACACTTGTTGTCTCTCCACGACCGTGTGCTTGTCAACATGCTTATTGTACCACATGCAGTTAGTGTGAGTGTGCTGGAGAGGGTCCTGGGGTGGGAACTTGTTTAATAAAAGCCACAGATGGAGAACTCAACAGGCATGTGGAGCAGACGCTCGTAAGAGAGAACATAGCTGTTCATGCATTGCATTTATGTGCATGCACATGCATGTTTTATGTATCTGTGTGTGTGTATATTTAGGGGTTAACAGGCTCAGGGATTCCATTGCATCACGGCTTTGGAATGTGTAGTGCCTCCCTTCCCAGCATCCTCTTGTGTTCAACAAAGAGCAGGGACAAAAAAAAAAAAAAAAAAAAACATTGCTAGTGCAAAGATTTGTTTAATTTATGAAGCACTGATAAGCTGCAACCCAGCGACCCCCAGAAACCAATTACCGCTATATGGCCTTAATTGACTGAATCTCACAAAAGAACATGTCCAGGTCATTATTTCACCACAAAATCACAAGAAAGATGCTGATTTAACTGTTCCTCAAAATATATAACCTTGTGATTCTGTGTCCCGTTAATCTGTTTGTTTGAGATCTGAACAGACAGACACCGAAACAACCAATGATGTGAAACTGGGGCGGGACTATTGACAAATTTATTCATTTATCGACGAATGTCAGAAGGCGATGTGAAAACCTGTTTGGAAACAGTTTGAACACAGTTATGTTTGCAATTCTGATGTGAGAATACTGCCACAGATGTTACACACAATTTTATTTTTAATTAATTAATTTTACTTGTATTTATTTATTTTTATCTATTTATTTTTTATGTAATACATTTTTTATTATTTTTTTTTTATTATTATTATTATTATTTTTTTTATTAACTGCATTTTCATTAATTTAATGGAAAAACAACATATCATTTAAAATGTAAACTTAAATAAACAGTATGCAGCCTTTAATTATTATTAGTAATAAATAAAAATGTTTTAAAATTACTTTCATCAAAAATGTACATAGATGTATGTAATACATCAAAATACAAAAAAAAATGTATCTATGTATTACAGTAATGAGAATGGAAAATAATGACAACAACAAAAAAGACACATAAACAATGAGTATTTAATAGGAAATTGTGCTTAACTGTTAAAGAAAGAAATATCACAATGCAAAAAAAAAAAAAATCAATTTTGTCTTTAAAAATGGCTTTATTTTTATGCACAATTAATTTTCTTTTAATTTGCAAAATGTGACCTAGACCTGTTTTTACGAGACACATCCAATTACTCCTGCACTTAGCCAATTAACAAAGCAGATGACACTTTGCATTTCATGAAATCCTTCGAAAATAGTTACAAACGGCAATTGTCACCTTCTTTACAGTAAATGAAGTACACACACACACACACTCACAAATGTGTGTGAAGAGAGACGGCGAGAACGTTCAGCCATAATAAGCGAGGGCCAATAAATAAGGGAGGTTACACAAGTGTTATTAAATGTCAAAATGATTACTGTGTCAGTGAACGGCTGGCTTATTCGAGCTGAACACGTCGCGTTGAGCTCTCGTCACAAACCACCACCTCGATGAACAAAAGAATACACTCTTACTATAAACTTACATCCCGACACGTTAAACCTTCTCCACACATTCAGTGTTTCTGAGCATTTGTATACAGATTTGATTCTACTTTGCATGCACATCTATGAGTGTCCACTGATTTTTGTGGCTTATTTCAGAGATACGGCTGGTGTTTTCACATTTAAAAAGATAATGTTGGAAAATTCTGTCATTGTTCCAAAACATGCATGGCTTGCTTTCTTTCTTCTGTGAAACTCAAACTGAAGATATTTAGTAGAAGGTTGACGCTGCTCTTCTGAATTCAATGCAGGCATGAACTGTAAGTAAAAGGACGACTAGCATCGTAAAAGCAGTTCACACAACTAAACTGCTCATAATTGATTTTCTGCTGAAACCACATTTGCATGCACATACATTGTGACGTGTATCATAAACCGAATGGTTTATATGTAGGCGTGGGCATGAGATTTCAGAGCAGCGGTGGAGGAAAGAAAGACATACTGGTTTGGAAACACGTGACGGTGAGTAAATGATGACAGGAATCCGTTCCTGTAAGTGTGCTTGTTTTGGTTCGATGGCTTGTGTTTGCTGGCTTTGGTGAGAAAGTACCTGTGTGCCATTTACAGGGATGTTCATTTTATCCTCCCTGAATCCTTTTTTTGTTGTTTTTTTGCCTCCTGGCCGACAGTAATGAGAATATGTTGTGCTGTTTACAAGAAATGGACATTTAAAGAGCTGTTTTTAGCTGTATGTTTCCATTCTCTGCGCGTTTCCATTCTGCAGTCACCAAAACTAAAAAAAAGATGATAAATCTTTAGTGCACAAAATAGTGCAAACAAAATATTAAGAATATTTAAGCCTGTCACTATGTTCCCAATATAAGGAATATATAATACACTACAATTATATAAAACTATATATATATATATAACATTAAGTACTTCAACTTTAAATTAAAATAAGCATTGCTGCCTTTACAACTACATAAATTAAAATGCATTTTTAAATATATAGATATTTATATATTAGTATCTAAAATGTATTTGTTTATTAGTGTCCTCATTCCACTACTGTAACATTAAACTGATCAATCAGCATATAACTTCATAGTTTTGTCTATTTCGTTGACCAGAGATCATACTGCACATAAGCAGCTTATCAACATGCTTCATATTTGCATAATTTCAAAGACTGCTTTTTCTTATGTACACAATATGGTAATGTCGTGTGATGATGACACGTAGCGTTTATTTCCCCTAAACCTCTTCAAACGTGCCAGTCAAGAGAGTTAGTTTCATGTTTACTTTGGTTATTAGAAATCATTAAATCCGTAATCCTTCTAGTGGGGTTTTCAATCAGGTCTTTCTTATTGTGTAGCTTTTGCATTATAAATAATAAATGCCAGAGCATACCTCGCTTCTTCGTAATGATTGTGACATTTCAAAATCAAAACGAGTGCACTCCACTTGCTGAAGAGTCAAATTTTCCCTCAACAAAAGACTTGACTCGAAGCCAACAAAATGACTAAGATCAGCACTTTGGTTATCATCAGACGCTGTGTCATTTTTCTCTTGCTTTTCATGCACTCAACTCCAGCACAATCCACTCTGTCAACTCCAGAAAGAACAGGCTGAGATTCAACGGGCCTGTTTGCTAAAACATATTCCTCGTCTCGCTCTCTCTCTCTCTCCAATTAATAAAAGAAAAGCACCTGTCTGTGTTCCTTGCTTTCTCATTCTCAATATGAACATGCATATATTTAGAACTGAAATGTGCTGTTTGCATAATCATTCAATACCCACAGGTTAATATTTCCAGCTTTTACAGCAATGACAAGCTTTTTGGGCAAAGTGTTGCTTTTTTCCTCCTGGGACGTTACTGCTTATGCGTTTGGAAGCTGTAATTACGATATGATGTGCATGCAAGTGATTTTGCATGGAATAAAATAATGTGTTGACAATATTTTGCACTACACAACACAAACAGGATGTGTTTTAGCACTACAGTGCAACAAAATGAAAAGCAAACAATGACAATCCACATTTCTTATGCTGCCACAGAGAATAATGGGAAATGTGATTTTATCACACTCCCTTTATAAACCAACCATGCAGCATTTTCTGGCAAGCGTCAGCACTATTGTGCATCAGCTGCATAAAATGCATGCAAACCAGTTGCTGTAAGTGATAAAGGCATTATGCTACTGTCAAACCCACAACCTCCTAAAACGTCACGAACATGCAATGTAATTTTTTTAAAGACATTTGTGTTACAAAAATAATTAAAAACATGAGCTCAGTGAAAAATGTCTATTGAAGCTGATGCATCTTTATCAAGAGGACATTTTTCCTGCTTCATATACACTTATTAAACCTTTTGTATTTGTCTTTTATCAGTCAAGTCTCTTGTGCTGTTTGCATTCTTATCATAAACAAACACTTGCTATAAAAACACATTTGTCAAGTCACACTGTTCAGGGAACACACGAGGAAACGTTTAACAGACTTTAATCAAAGAAACACTGGGAATAATCCACAACAGGAGCTTGAGCAACACATGTACACCAACAGAGATGGACTGGACAGACCTGAACATAAATACAGGGGATGATTGGGGAAACACAGGTGCATGGGATGACTAATCAAACTAATAAGACAGAACGAAGACAGGAACGAGACCATATAAGGAAACAGGAAGGACTACGGGGGCAAAACAGGTCCAAAAGTCTGACAACATTATAGTTTAGAATAAGAATTGTTTATTGAGTGAGCAAAACAATACATTTTATAGCTAAGAATATATAGTAACAAATAAATAAATTAAGAATTATACAGTATGTGTAATAATTAATACATTTTAAAAATACATATAAAAATCTATAATAACAAATAAATAAATTAGAACAATACATTAAGCTAAGAATATATGCAGTATGAGTAATAATTAATAAATAAAAAATAAAACATATCATAGCTAAAAATTTATAATAACAAATGAATGAATTAGAATTAAAAGTCCATTGTTAAGAATATTTAAGAGTACTTAATAAATTAGAAACAACACATATATTATAGTTTAGAATAATAATGAATATGAATGAACAGTGTTTATTATAGCTAAGATATATATATATATATATACAATTAAAATAATACATATAGCTATATAATATATGAGAGAACATATGAGGACGATAATGAATGCATATTATAAAAATGCATATTATACCTATAAATATAAAAATAATAATAAGTATTATTATTATTATAAAATTAATAAACAACAGATATTACAGTTAAGAATATATAAGAAAAAGAAATAAATAGATAAAAAAAAATAACAGTTATAGCTTAGAATATATAAGGAGAAGAAATTATACAATAAATATTTTAAATAATAATAATGATTGGAAATTGGAAAATATACAACAACAAAAAATAAAAATAAAAATACAACAATCAATGAGTCAACTAATTAAACCTAGATTTTTAAGAGTGTGCTCGCTGGTAAATACTCGTGAAAAACACATGCTCATAAGATGTTCTGATATGCAATAGTAATGCTGCTGTTTACTTTAAACAAAACTAATAAGTGTGTGTGTGTGCATGTGTGTGTGTGTGCGTGTGTGTCTGTGCATGTGTGTGTGTGCACGCGCATGTGTGTGTGTGTGTGTGTTTTTGTGTGTGTGTGTGTGTGTGGTCTGAGTGTGTGGTGTGTGTGTGTGTGTGTGTGGTGTGTGTGTGTGTGTGTGTGTGTGTGTGTGTGTGTGTGTGTGTGTTCATACAGTGTGTGACTGACAAACTTCATCCGATCCTTCAATGCTCTCGTGTTCTGAGTGTAACGTGAACACAGGTTCAGTCCGTCACATTGTGTGGATAACTCGAGCGATTTGAGATGTTTGGGCAACATTCCTCAACAGCGTTTGCTAAGACTTACACTAGTCCCGCTGCGCATTATAATGAGCTAGTCATAATTACACATAATTGCAGTGTACTCGCATCTCAACAACAGGTTTGAAGTAAGTACACAGTTAGCAAAGACAGTTCGCCAGAACAATAGCTGCTGAATTTTGATTGTAATTATTAGTGCATCAGTCTTTTGATAATTGTAAGTCACAGAAAGTAGCTCTTCTCGACTGGTTTTGTTTCCGGACACAAATTTTACATTAGACATCAAGTGGATCCACAATTGTTTATTGTGTGAGAGTAAACAAAAAAATGTCCTTAAAAGCATTGAAACTTCAACACTAGTTTCTAAATGTTTGGCTAATGTCTTCTAAATAGCTGCTGAGAGCATGAAACCATTGGAAATAAAGACAAAACATTTGTGGCAAAATATCTAATGAAATTTATTTTGCTATCAAATGCATGATTATATGGCTGTTTACAGATTATTTCAGTGCATTTAGCATTGTTTTTGAATGCATTTTTGAGAGCTGATCCACTAATTGAGAACCACTGACAAATAGAAAATGAGAGTTTTTAAAAAGTACCTATAAAAGTTGCAATGGAAACTTGGTTGTTATGAAGATGATGTGATGTTTATCGTATGAACGTAAACCAAAATGTCCCTAAAAAGCACTGAAACTCCAACACAGGTTTCTAAATGTTTTCTAAAAAAAAAAATTTTGTCAATAATTATCATTCAGAAATTGCTATTAAATTTCACTATCAATTAAAAAGAAATATATTGAATTAAACAAAGTATAGAAAGACTGAAATACTATTTTTTGGAAAATATACTCAAAATTTTTTTTTTACAGTATAAAAGCATGAAACCATTGAAATTAAAGAGACATTTGTGCCAAAATACCTAATGACAAAATAAGTCAAAATAATGCACGATTATATGGTTATTTGCATTAAATATATGTGTGTGTGTGTGTGTGTGTGTGTGTGTGTGTGTGTGTGTGTGTGTGTGTGTGTGTGTGTGTGTGTGTGTGTGTGTGTGAGATGGGAAAAATTTTTATATGCATTTAAAATAGTTTTTCAGCATTAAACATTTTGACCCATTTTTGGTCCCGATCCACCAGTTGAGATGCAATTCAAATAGAAATGAGAGCTTTTAAAAATATCTAAAAGTAGCCACAGAAACTCAGTTGTCATGAAGACAAAAATGTCCTAAAAATCACTGAAACTCCAACATTGGTCTCTAAATGGCTCCTGAATTTCAATGGTATCTAAATAATTTTAGGCTGCTGTGAGCATGAAACCTTCGAAGTTAAAGAAAAGAATTGTGCCAAAATAGCTAATGATAAAATAAATAAGTCTATTTAGCTATCAAAACAATGCATGATTATATGGCTATTGGCATTTTTATATGCATTTAGTATCATTGTTGAACAAATATGTGACCCATTTTTGGGACTTGATCCAGTTGAGATCCACTGACATGCAATTCAAATAAAAAAAGAAGAGTTTTTAAAAATATCTATAAAATCAGCAGTAGAAGCTGTTAATGCGACTGTGTGTATTCTCAGTGATATGCAAGACACAGGCTGAGATTGAGGAGCTAATGCTCTCTCACCGTGAGCACATTGAGCATCACAGCAGAAGATCATGTGACTCAGGACTCCATTCAGATCTCCTCTGGATCAGAGGCCTGGAAACGGCTTGCGTCGCTTACTAAAATGCAGAGTTTATGAGTAGCCAACAGAGTTTGCTGTTAAAATCATATTATAAACTGTCAAGTCCCGCAACCGCAGCTAGAAAGAGATAGAAACATAAACATTAATAAATCATAAACCTCATCATGATTATTTGGCCTTTCTGGGTTTCTGACAGCATCACAGGAATATTTCGACATTACAGGCCTTCTGACCGCATTCTCAACTGAGCATCAGAATCACAACAACACGTCTGACCTTTACCAAACACAGAGAACCAAACACTAAAGGTCACACGAGGAGCAGGAGAACCGCTCAACGGAGGAAGAGGAGGAGCCAAAACTCACAAACAATCAGGCACTTAAAGCTTATTTCACTAAAAACAAATAGTGCTTTTGCTAAGGAGCTTGGAGTGGCTTTTAGCACATTGTTATGCAGTTGCTAAGGTGTTGCTAGGGCGTTCTAAATGGTTTCCTGGGCGTTGCTATGTGGTTGCCAGGCAGTGTTGCTAGGGTGTTCTAAACAGTTTCCACGGTGTTGCTATGTGGTTGCCAGGCAGTGTTGCCAGGGTGTTCTACACAGTTTTCAGGTCGTTGCTATGTGGTTGCCAGGCAGTGTTGCTAGGGTGTTCTAAACAGTTTCCAGGGTGTTGCTATGTGGTTGCCAGGCAGTGTTGCCAGGGTGTTCTACACAGTTTTCAGGTCGTTGCTATGTGGTTGCCAGGCAGTGTTGCTAGGGTGTTCTACACAGTTTTCAGGTCGTTGCTATGTGGTTGCCAGGCAGTGTTGCAAGGATCTTCTAACCCATTTGTGTTGCTATGTGGTTGCCAGGCAGTGTTGCTAGGGTGTTCTAACACGTTTGTGATGCTATGTGGTTGCCAGGCAGTGTTGCTAGGGTGTTCTAAACAGTTTCCAGGGTGTTGCTATGTGGTTGCCAGGCAGTGTTGCTAGGGTGTTCTAAACAGTTTCCAGGGTGTTGCTATGTGGTTGCCAGGCAGTGTTGCCAGGGTGTTCTAAACAATTTCCAGGGTGTTGCTATGTGGTTGCCAGGCAGTGTTGCTAGGGTGTTCTAAACAGTTTCCAGGGTGTTGCTATGTGGTTGCCAGGCAGTGTGCTAGGGTGTTCTAAACAATTTCCAGGGTGTTGCTATGTGGTTGCCAGGCAGTGTTGCTAGGGTGTTCTAAACAGTTTCCACGGTGTTGCTATGTGGTTGCCAGGCAGTGTTGCCAGGGTGTTCTACACAGTTTTCAGGTCCGTTGCTATGTGGTTGCCAGGCAGTGTTGCTAGGGTGTTCTAAACAGTTTCCAGGGTGTTGCTATGTGGTTGCCAGGCAGTGTTGCCAGGGTGTTCTAAACAGTTTCCAGGGTGTTGCTATGTGGTTGCCAGGCAGTGTTGCCAGGGTGTTCTACACAGTTTTCAGGTCGTTGCTATGTGGTTGCCAGGCAGTGTTGCTAGGGTGTTCTAAACAGTTTCCAGGGTGTTGCTATGTGGTTGCCAGGCAGTGTTGCAAGGATCTTCTAACCCATTTGTGTTGCTATGTGGTTGCCAGGCAGTGTTGCTAGGGTGTTCTAACACGTTTGTGATGCTATGTGGTTGCCAGGGAGTGTTGCTAGGGTGTTCTAAACAGTTTCCAGGGTGTTGCTATGTGGTTGCCAGGCAGTGTTGCTAGGGTGTTCTAAACAGTTTCCAGGGTGTTGCTATGTGGTTGCCAGGCAGTGTTGCTAGGGTGTTCTACACAGTTTTCAGCGTGTTGCTATGTGGCTGCCAGGCAGTGTTGCTAGGGTGTTCTACACAGTTTTCAGCGTGTTGCTATGTGGCTGCCAGGCATTTTTATTATTATTATTATTTTGTTATTGTAGTATTATTTAGTATGCTTTTATAGTTTTTATTTTTGAATTAGCTTTGAATAGTATATTTTCATTTTAGTATGTGCTTTATCGATTTGTAACAGGCTTTTGTCATTTTTATTAGTTTTTGTAATATTTTTATTTAGCTATAATTTATTTTTATTTTGAACTAATTCCAGTTTTGGAATAACTTTTGGAATCATTACTTCATCTTATTTTATTTCAGTTAGTTGCCAGAACAACATATCATTTATTTTTATTTATTATTTTACCTAATATTTTATTTTATTATTTTATATTTTATTTTATATTATTATATATTATATATTTTATTATATATTTAATTTTATTTCAGTTTTATTTCAATTAACAAAAAAATTATATATGTTTTTGTTAATGATAAATTGCAAAAAATACTGTGATGCTAGATTATTTCATGTGACATGTGACATGTGTTTTAGACATGGACCAAGGTATGTATTCTTTAACGTACCATATAAAAACCATGGTATATGAAAATAACACCACCATATAAGCCAAAATACCATGGTTCTGTCACATGAACTTATCTTATGTACCAGCATAGTATTTTTTGGGCTGTTCATAATGAATGGAGGAGCTCAAAGGTCACTGAGCCTGAAAGTAAAAGCATGAGAAGCGGTGACGTGGCCTTTGTTGAAATGACAATACATGCTGCGACTTAATGAAGCACCATTTTAGTCAACATCTTTGAATTTTCCCTGTAAAACATACTTTGAGGGCAACAGAAAATAAGAATTGTGATATTTGTAACTGCATTACGAGAGGAACGCACAGGACTCTCTGGGATTCAATCAAATTAAACACAGATATCTCAGATTGGATTGTTGCTAAATTAGATTTCTGGCCACAAAAAAAAACAAGAAATGTAATCTCATTCCACCCTGAAAATACAGAAAAAAAAATCAGTTCTGTGCTCAACAAACCAATGCATGTCTAATCTAAATCCATCAGATATATTAAAACACAAGAAAAATATACTGGCAGAGTACATAAGACATGAAGACAAACAGGACCCAGAGTCAGTCTGGATGAAACGTCCCGTGGGATTTCTACCTGCACGCATTACGAGATTAATACTGCCATTTATTCTCGGAAAGTCGGAATTTACAACCTCTTAAAAGGAAAAGCGATATCCAACTTTCTGTGTGATCTAAAATCTAAAACAAGGATTTTGCCAAGATGAGGGTTATTATTGCTATTAAAAGAGTTTTAATTTTAATTTAAGATTAAGTTTTATTAATATTGTTATGTGCTTTTATGTGTTATTTTTATTAGGTTTCTATATATATATATATAATATATATATATAATATATATATATATATATATATATATATATATACATATATATATATACATATATATACACACATATATGTATATATTCATGTATCTCTATATTTCTGTTTAGCTTTAATTTATTTCAGTTTTAGTAATTTTGGTACTTCAACTTCAAATTACTTTATTTTGATAAATTGCCAAGGCAACATTTCTGATTTTTCTTATTTGTTTAATCTAATATTTTATTTTATAATTTTTTATTTTGTATTAATTTAAAAAAAATAAATGACTGTACCAGACATTTTAAGTATTTCATTCTTTCCAATCTCCTGGTGTCTTTTTGTACAATCATGTATTCGTGCACATTCTCGACAGCTGAAAACTATTACAATCTTTCATTTCTCTTTCTGTTTTGCATTCTGATGATTCAAGCATTGATTAACTAATAAGCCAGCATTCAGCACCTTCACAACCTCAAACGCTATCAGAGAGAAATCCAGTCTCTGCACATCTGAAAGGCTCGTATGAATACCACGTGAGTTATGTAATGTGTTGGCAGTATTCCAGCAGTTCATCTAGATTAGAAGAATATAGAATGACAGGTTTATCTTGACAACATCACAATGTTCTCCGGGGATCGGGGCCAAAGTTTGGAAAAATCTCTCCCTGATAAGTCAACATCTCATTCCATGACTGGAAAATGGCACATTTGAGAAAGAAAGACAGGTTTCTGAATCCCATTAAACATATGTGCAGTTCAGCAATTAAAGGAGCAGTTCATTTAAAATTACAATTCTGTCATCATTTACGCTCCATATTGTTGTTCTAAATGTGTACATTGTAAAACAAAATAAAAAAAAAAATCAGATGATGATTGTCATGTTAATATACTTTTTTTCATTACTTTAACCAATTTAACTTCTTCTTTTTTTTTTTTTGTTATACAAGATTCAGCTGTTTTTTTTTAATCAGCTTAATATAACTGAAAAACAATGAGCTGAAATATTTTACATATCTTAGCCATTTTATTCCTGTGATGGCAAAGCTAATTTATTGAAATTCATATTCAACTCAGATTTGTAAGTCAGATTAATATAACTGAAAAAAAAATGAGCTGAAATATTGTGAAATATTGTGTGTTTTCTGTTGAAATATATTTTTAAATGTAATTTATTCCTGTTAGGAAAGCTATTTATTTTTTTTCTTTTGGTAACAGATTTAACTAACTTTTTTAATAATCAGATTAATTTAATAAAAAATAAAAAAAATGTGAAAATTTTATGAAATATTATTACATTTTTAAATATGTATTCTTAGTGGCACACTCAGAAATACTCATAAATATTTTTATGAGCTGAAATATTGTGAAATATTATTACAGTTTAAAAAAAAAAAAAAAGTATTTATTCCAATGGCAATTTATTCTTTTTTTAAGATTTTTTTTTTAAGTCAGTTGAATATATATATAAAAAATAAAATAATAAAATAAAAAATGTGTTAAAATATTGCACAATTTTACAATTTTCAGGTTTTATTATACTTAAAAATTTAAGCAGGAATGGATGTTGTTGAGCCTGTATTTGAATGCGACTTGAGAGCAGATGATCAATAAATAACTACTTAAATATAAATCGCAAGTTTACATTTATTGTCTCCTTATTGGAGCCTGACAGCTTCTGTATCAAATCGCATTTACTGTAATGTGAATTTTCAGCTATACACCTCTCAATAAGTGAATTTTCATTGTTTGGATGAACTAAATGATTCACACAGCTGTAGCGATACAAACAACGAAATAAGTCGAGACAAAGCAAGCAAGTAGTTCCTCTGACGAGCGGGCAGAGATGTTTCTCTAGTTAGGTTAGGTCACATTACAGAGAAACATCCGATTACAGATTTCTGCCATCTAGTAAAGTTACATAAGCTACTTTCAGCTCATGACACACTTAAATAAGCAAAGGTTACACAACTTCGCTAACTGCACTCCAGTAGCCCTATAATGAAGTAGGTGTGCAGGAATTTACAAGAGCCGACGAGAAAACACTGCGGTGGATTCCTGCCTTTGTTTGGAGGGTCGCACATTAAAACCTGTTTTTGCATTAGAAATAAAGTCCAGCTGGATGGCATTTCCTCCCTAACGGCTGACTCACAGGAAGTAAGAAGAGGAAGAGGAAAAAAATAGAGGACAATATGAAAAACATAAAGTCAAGCACAGAGAGAGAAGCCTGAAAAACAAGATACACAAAGCCATCAAGCGTTTTATGTGAGCGAGAGAGAAGGGGGGGGGGCATGTTGTTTTTCTCCATTATGCGGGCGGCCCCTGCTTACAGATTCAAAAAGGAGGGTGTTCGCAAAGTGTTGGGAGCTTTCATTGAGCCATTAATGTTTTAAGAGCAACATGGCTTTTTTTTATCAAAAGTACATTTTTCCCATTTCTCTCTTGGCTCTTGATGTAAGCTGTGTGTTAGTGTGCGTAACAGGATTTTCCTTTTATCTCACATGATTATGTTTGCACATTGCTCTCTCTCTCTCCTCTATCAAGCTCATTGTGGTCTCTGTCTATCTGGGATTCAGGACAAGCGCCAGCAAACGCTGGATAAACAGAGATGTCTATGAAAATTCCTCAAGCATGTTGAATATATCTAATGAAACGCATCTCTAGGTTCATCTGTTGATTGGTTTATAGATGCCACTTTATAGTCAAATACTGTATGTTGATATATTGTAATCCACAGTTTCTTTTAAAGGGACAGTTCACCCAAAAATGAAAACTTGCTGTTGATTTCCTCACCCCTGGGCCTTTTTTTTCTTCAGTAGAACAGTAAAGAAGATTTTAACTCAAACCCCGGCCCGTGGTGATTGATAAAATGCAAGTCTTTGAGAATTAAAAAAGCATATGAAGGAACGCAAAATTAATAGCCGTGGCTCCTGATGATATACTGAGGTCTTAAGAAGAAGCAAGAAACTGAATATTATTAATATTTACAGCATTATTACCTGTAATCCAGAGCCTCAGGCAAACGAGGAAATCTGATTATTTTCTATGAACTGGTTCTTTCAGTCAGTTTGTTTTAATGAACTGGTTCAATTCACTAGTTCGTTTACGTAATCTCGCTATGTGACGAAACATGTACACGATTCAATTAATAAAGCACCCAAAGATGATGTGAAACGTGGATGTTTTACATGTGGAAAGCATATAAAGTGATCAAACTACTCTTCATCAGCTCACCTTTTTACATAAACAACGAGAAAACAGTGAGAAATAAAAAAAACATCAGTCTTCGGTCCGAGTTGAACTGTTTGCTCAGTTCAGTGAGTCATGGAGGAGCTGAAGCACTGAATCAGTTCATTCATCACAGGATCAGATACGCCGCTATTTTGGCTCAATTCGAGTTGGAGTGATTGCAGGTGTCTGAAAGTGTGTTTTGATTGAGTAACTTGACTGAACCATAAACTGTTTCAGACAGTTCAATCTGATTCAGTAAACTAGTTCATTCAGTTCACCAAAAAGAACCAGTTCAAAAGAATGATTCGTTGGTGAACCGGGCATCACTCTGGACTGTTTGCCAGAGGCTCTGGATTACATGTCATAAACACTGTTCAGTTTCTTGCACAGACCGATCGTTTCGCTGCATAAGACCTCAATATATTGTCATATTAATTTAGTTTTGCCTGTATTTGCTTTTTTGACTCTAAAGAGCCGAAAGCCGCCGACTTGCATTTTATGAATCACCAAGGAGCACGGTTTCAGCTAAAAAACTTCTTTACTGTTCTACTGAAGAAAAAAAGTCACCCATATCTTGGGTGACCTGATGATGAGTAAATTAAGAGCAGATATTCATTTTGGGGTGTACTGTCCCTTTAAGGTTTTTCTATTTCAATATCCTGTTTTGCACAGAAAAAATAAAAGGCAAAAAAAAAAATTAAAATAAAATGCAGATAGATAGATAGATAGATAGATAGATAGATAGATAGATAGATAGATAGATAGATAGATAGATAGATAGATAAACAGGACTCTCTCAGTCTGTGCAAATGAACAGGCCTATGCAAAAGCTACAATTAAATATTTATCACCAATAGCTGTATTTATCATAAATATTCATAAGATACAGCTGTTATTTTTCAGCATGTGGAACATAACGTTCAGCAATTACGCTGTGGTGGAGATGTAGGTGGGTATGAGATCTTTACTGTGAATGCGTTCTTCATCTCCTTTAGTGTGGATGAGAGATGCTGCTGCTGTAATGTGAAGGTGACTGACTGTACGCTTGAGATACTGATATTCCAAAGCGGGATAATAAAACACAGGATGCACAAGCTGGAAATCTTTCTACTCATTTCTACACACACATTAAGGCTTCTTACACACTTTACATTTAAAAAGCACAGTCTTTTTTTAATGTTCCAGATTAGTCTCAATTGCACTTTTTAACACTCTGAATGCAAATATTCCCGATGAACCACATACTGAATCAAAAATTCACCCTAATCAATTTTTTTTTTCAGTTCTGCTGATAATACTATCTGCAATATATTTTATATACATTA
This sequence comes from Cyprinus carpio, assembly GCF_018340385.1. Taxonomy (NCBI): domain Eukaryota; kingdom Metazoa; phylum Chordata; class Actinopteri; order Cypriniformes; family Cyprinidae; genus Cyprinus; species Cyprinus carpio. The sequence goes on along the minus strand of NC_056577.1, from coordinate 32,169,518 downwards.
TATATATAGCACGTATATAACATATTTATATCTGTATACACAATATAAATAAAAGATATATATATTTTAAAGCAGTTTTGTATTTAAATGATATTACATCTAATATTACTAAATTAAATTTTTAACATATTTATATATATTTATCTGTCTATACACACACACACACACATATATACACACATAAATTAAAAATACAAAATAAGTATATTACAGGATTTATTATATTTGTGTGTGTGTGTGTGTAATAAAATCCTGAAATTAATTTGTCAGAGATATATGAATATATATATTTTCTATATGTATGTTGACACTCCATCTTCGACTTTCTTATGTGATGCTCATTTTTCTCTGATTGTAGACGTTCTCCACAATTATTCAGATCATCTGAAGACTCTGACATTCAGTTATTTACCACATCAACAGCACTTCACACTGATGAGATGATACACTATAGATGAATCACTATCACCGTCACATTCACCACAAGCTGAAGAAGGCTTCCGTCTTATATAAGGTGCTCTGGAAAATAAACACAGAGGTATGTCGTGCATATAAACCCACGAAGCATCTGGATTTGGGTGGAGGATCAATGGTGTGTGTTGCACAGCTGTGTGTAACAGACCCCCTACCAGCGCTCCGCTCTGTTTATATCTCCTTCTGTAATGTGCACAGGTGTGCTTAATTCAATGGAAAACGTTGCCATGGTTTTACATTAATATGTTTCTATGTTGCCGGCGCATCGGTTGTCATGGAGATGATGGGAGTTATTTAAGCCGAAACCTCAGCTTTGGTTGGAAGGAAAGGGAAAAAACACGACAGAAAAGGAGAGAGAGGTCTGTGTGTGTTTTCATCTCATTAGATTTAGATGTTTTTTAACCCACAGTCAAAAAAAAAAAAAAAGGCTACTAAACGGATCCGTGCCACACAAAGTCTTATTGTGTTTCATTAAGAGAAAGTGAAACAAGCTTTCAGTTTAATTAAATGACTTGCAGAGAGCAGCATATCCTTTCATAACCCGTGATTGCTCTCCTGAGCTCTCTGCAAAACCACACGACAAGCTCTTTCTACACTATGTAGTGAGCGTTTACTGTGTTTTGTTGAGGGGTTTCAGGCAGGGTTGCTATTTGCACTGTTCATCTGAGCACATGCTTTAATTGTCTCGCAATGAAATAAGCAATAGCCGGTTAGAAGAGCTCAATAACCTCAGGTGGATGTGAGTGAGGGTCTGTTAAAGCAACACGTCACTGATAACACAGCGGTTTCACTACTATAAAGTGATTTGATTTTATGTTTACTTTAAAGCAATAGTTCACACAAAAATTAAAATTGTCTGAAAATGTACTTAACCTGAGGCCGTGCAAAATGTAGATGAGTTTGTTTCTTCATCAGGTTTGGAGAAATGTAGCATTGCATCAGTGTCTCAGCAATGGGATGCTCTGCAGTGAATGGGTGCCGTCAGAATGAGAGTCCAAACAGCTGATAAAAACATCACAATAATCCATAGCACTCCAGTCCATCAGTTAACATCTGGAGAAGACAAAAGATGAAACAAATCCAGCATTAAGAGGTTTTAACTTCAAACTGTTTCTTCTGCCTAAAATCCATAATCCATAATAACGCTTCCTCCAGTGAAAAAGTCCTGTTGTCTTTCACATCAAAATCCAGACACATATTTGTTTAGAGCTGTTTAAACGCTGCTTGATCTGTGCAGATTTCTCTCCTGATTCACACCAGAACACTTTTTCACTGGAGAAAGCGTTATTATTCTCAGTTAAAAACATCTTATTAAAAACGCATCTAATGCTGGATGTGTTTTCATCTTTGTCGTCTCCAGAAGTCTAAATGATGGACTGGAGTGCTGTGGATTATTGTGTGTTTTTATCCAGCTGTTTGGACTCTCATTCTGACGGCACCCATTCACTGCAGAGCATCCATTGCTGAGCAAATGTGTGGCTGTACAATCTTCTATAATGCTCACGAATAAAAAATCAGATTTACTAAAGAAAACATGTATGCAGCCTTCTCACAGTCTGCTTATTTGTGTGGATTTACTTGAATAAATATCCATCACTGAGTTAATTAAAAACAAACAGATAGTGGGTTAAATTTGGTTCAGTGGTTGCACTGAGGATGGATTAATGACATAACGTTGACATAAAAGCCCGTTTTTTGATTTATTAATTAAATAGTTCAACCAAAAATGAGAGTTCATTTACTCACCCTCAAAAGATGTCTTGCACCAAATTTGGAGCCAGTGAAATCAAAGGCCGAAGAGAACCGATCAAGATAGCCACTGGTCATAATACGCTTACAATGAATGCAAAAGAGCATCGTAAACATTTTTCTCCATTTCTCTGTTCCACAGAAGAAAGAAAGTCATAACCACATGTCATCTCACAGATGTTGGGTTTTCAGCTGCTTCTGACAGATACAAAATTAACTTAATTTTCATACTCCCAAATGTGAGGAAATCGGAAAAGAGTTCAATATTAAACAGAAAGTGGGATTACTGCATTGCACACTAAAGGGTATGAAATAAGGATCAAATGAAGTTATCATTTTTCAGCAGTTTATGAGTAGTATTAGAGTGTAACATAATCCTTCCACTAGAGTGTCTTTGCATAATGATTATCAGCTGGACAAAAGCAACTCACAGACATCTATCCTTCTCGTAAGACAACCCCATCTGTGATGCTAGACAGACTGATATAAAGACAGACAGACAGCTTTGAGGATCATGTTACAGTGATGATGATGGGCTTTGTTGTGGTCAGTGAACAAGTGTGCTTCATATTTGTCCATGTGCTAGAACTAATTACTGATAACAAATGAGCCTTAACTGAGTGTTTACTTTAACTGGTCCACTAACAACAGTTCAGTGACAAAATGTACCAAAGCGACTTACAAATGAGGACAATAGAAGCAATCAAAATCAACAAAAGAGCAATGATATACAAGTGCTATAACAAGTCTTAGTTAGCTTAAACGCAGTACACATAGCAAGGGCTTTTAAATAATATAATAAATAAAACAGATAGAATAGAAAAAGAATAGAGCAGTCTAGTTTTAGAGGTATTTTTGCTTTTGTTAATTGTATAATAAATGAAAAGAAAATAGATTACAAATAGAATACAAAAAGATAAGAAAGTGTTAGTTGTTGTTTTTTTTAAAGAAAACAACCAGCAAATGAAAAGAGTGCAAGTCTAAAAGGAACAAGTTTTTTTTGTATATTTTAACTGCTCCACTAACAACATTTCAGTGACAAAATGTGGCATAAACCGTTTTATTTACGGTTTTATTGATCAATTTAATTTAAAGTTGTAAATCAAAAACAACCATTTGTGTTCTTGCTAGCTGAATTTACTCTTTTAAACTACAGAATTCAACTATAAATAAATGAGTTAATAAAAAAAGATATATATTATTTTATATTTAATACTAAAATAATACCAAAAAAGTTAGTTATTTGAGTTTTTTTTTTTTTTGAAATTTAATTTTTCATTTTCTTTAATAATAATGCAATATAAAATAGAAAACATGGTGCTGCTCATCAAAATCCAGACACAAGAGACACCTGATCATAACACAAAAAGCAGATTTAATGCCAAATCGTGTCAAATGGCGCTTCTTTTACCTCTATATGCAGTATGTCTACACCTTGAAGAGGACACTAGCTGCTATTAAACCGTAATAGCTGACGCATAATAATGAGGTCATTTGACACCAAAATTTGAAATGTTTACTAATGCATAAATGCATACTGTAATGCAATAATACACAGCACATGGTAAATGTACAGTAAGCATTCATACTGTACAGTAATGTCACATCAACAGTTTGCTGCTACAATGTAGCATTGCTGTACGTTCAGTATGTACTCACACACATAAAGATTAAACGCCATTCAGCGTTCAGAGAGACGGCGTTCAGCAAGCCTTACATAAACCTCTCTCCACTGTGACCGTTAATTCTGTACGAGGAAAAACGTCACAAATATTTAGCCACACTTAACTGGAGTTCATTACAAAGCCCCACGGCAGCAGCGACCGGCCGCTAATGGCCTCGACTCTCAGATACAAATCTGTTTATAAAATTTTTTTTAGCTAGCGATCTAATTTACTTAATATCAAATAATTATGCAGCCACTATTAGATGAACAATGTTTACATTCCTAAAAATACAGACACGATGTGTGTCCATGTTTTAGCTTGATTTGAGCCTAGAAATCTGTTTCCTAAAATGCCACAACTGAAAATATATGTTAGGAGTTATGTTCAGTTGCACTTGATTTTCTGCATGCACTTTTGAGTTTTGTTGCCCATAGTGACCTAGTTACGTTAATCATTCCATTCAGCTGCGCACCTCATTATCTCCTGTATTTAGTTCTCGCTGTTTCAGTTTGAGTTTGTCTGGTCTCGTCTGTGCTATGACTCTGTGTGAATGAGCTAATGCTGAGCTTCTGATTGATATTAAAGACTTTTGATCCATGCTCTTTGTCTTCGAGCGGGTATCTGAGCACAAGTCGTGACAATATGCATGTAAACAATCATTACATACAGTATGACATAGAAAACACAAGAAAACCATATGGAGGATTGCATGCCATAAACCATTTATGATTCTGATTATGTTTTAGACGGCTTATGTTGCAATTGTTTCTACAAGATGACATTGAGAGCAAATGGAATTTTTAACCCTCTGATGCTTCAGTGATTTTTGACTGATTTTTTTTTATTTATTTTTTTACTTCATTGGAATGGCATTTGCAATGTGAACACACACACACACACACACACACACACACACACACACCACACACAGACACACACAAATCTCTGACATGATTTCAAGTACTAAAATAACAAAAAACTAAAATTAAAACAAAAAAAATAATAAAAAACTATACATAGAGATATTTAAAATCTATATCTACAAAAATTTAAATTTAAAGAAGGGCATAATTCATAAAATGTCTTTAGATATATATATATATATTATATATATATATATATTATATATATATATTTATATATATATCTATATATATTATACTAAAAGGTCAGTTTTAACTAGGAAATTTCATTTTTAGGTCTATGCTCAAAAAGTGATAAACCAAATGGATAAGAAATATTCCACAAAATATAATTTACATATATAAAAATCCCCTTAAAATCCAAAATATTAAATAAGAAACATTATTGAATAAATATAACAAAATAAAGTAAATTAATAAACTAAAACTAATAAAATTAATGAAATCAACAAAAAAAATAATTAAAAAAGATGTAAAAAAAAACTCAAAAATATTACTAAAATTAAACAATAATATATAATAAATATAACATATAATAAACAAAAAATGATAAAAAATGCACAACAAAATTCTAAAACTCTAAATGAAAATGGAAAAAATAATATTAATATTATTACTATTATTGTACTAATACTACTTTTTAAACTATTTAATATAATTATTTATTACCTAATATTATTTTTATTAGTTATTTATTTGTTTAATATTTAATATTAGTATTTAATATTATAGATTTAATGAATATTAATTCATTTAATATTTAATATTATTCTGTGCACACACACACACACACATAGCATGGAAGCAGCACCAGAGGGTTTAGAAAAAACTGAGACAAAACTGAAATGTAAATGAAACATAAGTGAAGTGTCCTGAGCTCTGAGAGAGCAATACGGTTTTCCTCTGGGGTCTGAAAGAGGAAGTGATGTAACCACAATAATATGTTGGCACGGGTCCAGTGAGGATCTCGCTCTCGCTCTCTTTCTGAGCGCTTCTCTCTCTTTTTCTCTCTCTGTTGAAGTGCAGGTGGTTTGGGACGAAAATGTCACCGACTCAAGAAGCAACTGTCAAAAACACTTCAAAGTCTTCTGGTTAACTGTGAGCTATTTAAAGCAGCGAATGAGAACAAGATCGAGATGGACAAGTGTGATTTTCAAGAACGTCTGCAAAAACAAAGTTGTTCCAGCGAAGCCAAGAACGCATTAAATCTAATTACTCTGAAAAAACTGAAAAAGGCTGCAGAGGTACAGTATTCATGTGCATAACGTAAATGTGTGCATTGCACAATAATGGAAAGTATTTATTTCATAGGTATATAAATATAGACTAAAGCTAAACTCATTAAAAAAAAATGTTAATTTAAACTAACTGTTTAAATTAATTATATATTTTTTTAAAATGACATATTTTCTCATTTTCATTTAGTTTAACTTAAAGTACTAAAATAACAAAAACAAAATGAAAAAACACAAAATATAAAAAATTATTATTATTATTATTATATTTTTCATTTCTAGAATATTGAATATTATTGTTTATATTATTATTGAATATTATTGTTTTTTATATTTGTTTGTTTAATATTTAATATTAACATTTAATTTTGTTTTATTAAGTAGTAATTTATTTAATATTATTTTTAATATTGTGTATATAGTACACACACACGTTTATTTATATTATATTATACTCTATAGACAGCTTAATATATATTATTATATTTATATACATATATAGATAGATTAGATAGATAGATAGATAGATATAGATATATAATATTGCATATGTATAGTACATTACTATACATATGCATATGAATATATATATATATATATATATATATATATATATATATATATTCATTTATGTACAGTATACATATTCTAAGTGAATTTATCAATCTAAATAGATTCTGGCCAGTTCTTTGTGTATTTTCTGTGTGGTCTTGTTGGAGTCTAGCGCTGCACAGAGATGTGTTTTGACAGTGTATTCCTGTGCATCTCTGGCTCTCGTTCTCTCTGTGAGCTGTAAGCTATGGAGGCAATTTAGGCAGAACTCCTGTGTATTGATCAAAGCCCGGTGAAATAAATAAGCTGCCAGACTCGTGCCAATCACAGCTGACAGCGTATGAGGAGCTGGACCTGCTCTCCATCTCACAGCAATAAAGAAGAACAGAGAATCACGCTCTGCTGCTTTCAATCTCCGAGAAAACGTGTGGACACAGCGATGAGACTTATCCTTCACTGACCGCATCAAACATATGCAATATTTGCTGATGCTGGAGTTAATTGATATCACATCTTAATAGACTTATCTAGTTACTGTAGTGCTTTTCCAGGAGAATATTTTGTAAGTTGTGATTTATAGCTCAGGAGACTTACAGTTATGTTGTCAGATTCAACTCGTCTCAGATGTTTCTCCTGAAGTTCTTAAGAAAGAAACATAAAGAGACAGATTAGTTGATAGTTGACATATACAGAGCACACGGCTGATGTTTAGTTTACGTAGAATTAGCTGAAAGATCAAACTGAGATTTCTGACTTAACAAACTTTGGTATCTTGACAAATCTGAGCACAGTTTGAGACATTGTTGAGATCTGTTTCTCAGGAGAAACATCTGAGAAGCAGGAGACTTTAGCAAATACCTGCATTTAACACAGGTGTGCTGATCAGATCAGATCAGGGTTATTGTGCTTATCTAAAACTAAAACCATAAAAATAGTGTTACTTGAAAATAAAATAAAATAAAATAAAATAAAATAAAATAAAATAAAATTTAATTAAATTAAAATTAAATTAAATTAAATAAAATTAATATTAAATTAATATTAAATTAAATTAAAAAATATATATATATTTTTAATTCAGATATTTGACAAGGCAACATTTCTCATTTTCATTTAGTTAAACTTGATATCCTAAAATAACTAAAATGGAAATAAAATTGAATAAACACTATATAGACATATGATTACATATATTTAAAAAAAATGACTTTAATAAAATGAAAATGGAAATATAAAAACAATTTCTTAAATATTGCTATTTAATACTATTAATATAATTTTACTAATATTAGTTTAATATTATTTAATATCACTATTCAATCTTAACTTAAAATGTAATATTATTTATATTATTATTAAATATTATTGTTTTATTAAACTAATTTATTTAACATTTATTATATTGTTTTATTGAATAATACATTGTTGAATAATATTATTGTTTTATTTGTTTAATATTTATATTATTATTTAATATTACTGTTTTGTTGAATATATATATTTTAATATTATTATTTAATATTTGTGATTAAAAACATTAATACAAATTATAATAGTATCACAATGATACTAAAGTAACATTGGATCAGATTACAGAGCCAAGATACAATCCAGACTCTCAATCTAATGATTTTTAAATTCTAAAGATGTTTTGTGATTTTTCTGCCCAAGTTTTTCCTCTTATAACATCTCAGTCTAATGAAGATGAAACGATCATCTACCAGTCCTTGGACAAACTGATCAATTTCGAGAGCAACTGGTCAAAACAAGGTACCGTCTCTATTCAAGCTCAGGACCTGTTCTGCCTCCTCTTCCTCTCTTTCTGCATTTGTTCTCGTTCGTGTTCACTCATCATCGAGCGTCTCTCTCTATTGACGTGCCAGTTCCCTTCGTGAATGCATCTGTCATTCCCACGCGCCGCGCCACAAAGACACACGGTCATTAGTATTATAGTGAGAACGCCCGGGATTCCATCGCCCTGCACCCTTGACTAATTCTTTATTTGTATCAAAAAGAGAAGAAAAAAAAAAAAAAAAACATGGCAAATTCCCCGGAGCACCAACAAGCTTCACGTCTCATTTGACTATGCTAATTACCTTTTGCATGATTAATTGGACCAATTAGAATTAGTGGTGGAAGAAAACGATTCTTGGCAAGGTGCAAACTATTAATTAGTCATGAAAATATTATTAATGCAGGGCTTAAATCTGAGTGAATAAGACAGAATTACAGAAATGAGGGTGATTATGATGCGCACAATCACACACACTGAAAATCTACAACCTGGGTTTATGATGATGATGGGAAATACTAATATTACAGAAAATTAAACATTATTTAATATTCTTGTTTTTTTATTATTATTCTTGTTTTTTTATAATTTAATATTGTTAATATTATTCTACTAATATTAATTTATTTCATACTTACTATAATCAACTTTACTGTTTTATTTAATATTATTTTAATGTTTTTTTTTTAAGTTTTTATTATGTCATTCAGTTCACCTGTTGTCTGTTAGTCATCTCATTATTTCCCTTTGTTTGGGTCATGATTATAATTTAATATTATTAATTTAATAATATTTAATATTATTGTTTTCACTGATAGATTATTTCAATATATTATAAATATTGAATATTAAAAGCTTTTTTAAATGTTTTGTTGTTGTTGTCATCTAATTTTAATTTGTTTAATATTTAATTGTCATTAATGAGTTTTATTTCTGAAGTTTTATAAATATAAATATATTGTAAAAACTATTTTCCTTTATTTATATTATTACTATTATTATTATTGTTGTTGTTGTACTGACATTAATTTATTTAATATTATTATTTAATAACATTTAATAGTGCTGTTTTTATTTATAGGATTTATATATATATATATATATATATATATATATATATATATATATATATATATATATATATATCTATATATATATATATACTGTAAAAAATATTTTTAAATAGTATATATATATATATATATATATATATATTATATATATATATATACTGTATAAAATTAGTTTTAAATAGTAAAATAAATAACTACATTTTAATTTACTGTTGTTGTTTTATTTAACATTACTTTGTTTAATGTTTCAAATTAGTTATTATTATTTTACATTATTGCTTTAAAGTTATTTCAGAAATTTACTTAAACTTTTTTTTATATAATTATAGATGTTAAAGATTTCACTATTTATTTTTCAATTATTTATTCATTATTATTATTATTATTATTATTATTGTACCAATATTCACTTATTTAATATTTCCTTAATATTTAATGTTATTACTTAATAAAATTTTCTTTTTTTAAATATCAAATGTTAAAATGATTAAATGTTAATGTTAATTATTTCTATGTGAGTAATCAAATAGTAAATCATTTGTATGTAAACACGAATAATTAATCGTGTGTCTTTCTACAGACATTCAGCTGATGCTCAAACCCTGCTGCTTTAGTTCATGTATCTCTGCGATTATAGCAAAAGTGACACAAAGCAAACTCTGAAATTAAGAGTTGCTCACACTTCCTGTGTGTACAGTATCTGCTTCATCTCAGCAGTTAATCAGACTTTTGGAGGGTTTCTGGGTTTTGAGAAAAGCAGCGGAGGTTTCTCTCTCTGAATATGTCTAACAGTAAAGCATTGCAGTCCCACGGAGAGAAGTTGAATGCAGTTAATGTGGCTGATTTAATGCAAGTCATTCAGTCAGAAAGCAGCAGCGGTTCTGGACATCGCTGCTCAGTGTGGAGCTGGAACCGGTCTGGTTTTAATCTGGCCTAAACGCCGTGATCTGTGGAGGCTGCCGACATTTTAAGACGCCTTGTAGTTTTTTTTTTGCAGAGGCGTGATTTTTCACCTCACGTTCGATGCCTCACACCAGTCAGAAACTCATAATAGTTTCATTTCTTTGCATCCGTGACCCTAAAAATCAACCTCCTACTGGCCCCAAAATCTAATTTCTAGCCTTTGAAGCTAAAACTCGACTGTACTTTCCATTCGAGGACACGCCGAATGAGAAAACCATTATGAAACAAGTCGCCTGCTAATGGTTTGTGCTCCTGAGGAAGTTCTGCGTTTATAATGAGGAGGGATTTCCTCTTGTTCTTATTGTCTGATTGTCATAAAAACATAATGAAGTAAAAAGAGTCTTTTAAGAGGCACAATATTGTTATGGAGAGACGTATAATCACATCACATGTGAGCTTTATGAATTAGGGTCGGACCGTAATGACAGGCAATGACTGATAAACGCTGCATATTCATAATCTGTGATGATTTATAAGGCTTTTCTGTGATGCAACGAAATGAAACGAGCTACAACTCAACAGAAACCGTCCAACATTTGTTACAACTTAATGAATATTCATTATTTAAATACTAATTCTGTTACTAACTGTTTTAAAACTAGTGAGCCGCCTACCTAGGGGTTATTAATATGGTTGTGCAGAATTCAGAATTAAAGAAGTGGCTTCCTTTCTAGCCAGAACACACAGGAAGTTGAACTAGAATGACAGGAAGAGGAAGTCAATGAATTGTAATTCAGAGAAAATCTACAGAAGTGATGCATTCTGGGAGATTAAGTGTTCTTCCACTCTGATCCATAAGTTAGTTTATTGAATATGGATTCTTTACTCCTTTAGGTACACCTAATATATGTTAATGCATGCGTGTCTGTAAGGACAATGTTTATTGTTTTTGTTGTTGTTGTTTTAAGCCAAATGTTTTTTTTGTTTTTTTTTTGTTTTTTAATAGAAATTCCTTTGAAGTAATACATTCAACACAATAATGCATTTTTTGGGAAATGAAGTGTTCTTCCACCCTGGTTCACAAACAAGACTTTTGTATTTGACATTGAATTTCAAACTCTGAAATCCAACACAATAATGCATTTCACAAAATAATAATAATAATAATAATAATAATAATAATAATAATAATAATAATAATAATAATAATAATAATAATACAGATTTTTTTATAAATAATACGTAAAAAACATATTTTATATAATAATAGAAAAATATAATTAAAATATAATAAAATAATATTTTTTTAAATAATAAAATATATACTAAATACAATCTAAAATGGTAAATAATATATTTGTGTTGTGTTGTATTTGTGTTGACAAACTTTGCTTTTTTTTTGTTCAGATTTGTTATGGGAATTCCACTGAATTTTAAATGAATTCAACACAATAATGCATTTTGCAAAAAAAAAGGTAATTAATAATAATAATACAGATTTTATAATAAATAATACATAAAATAATAAAATACATATTTTATATAATAATAGAAAAATATTAAATAATAAAATATATACTAAATACAATCTAAAATGGTAAATAACCTATTTGTGTTGACAAACTTTGCTTTTTTGTGTGTGTTAAGATTTGTTACGGGAGTTCCACTGAATTTTAAAATGAATTCAACACAATAATGCATTTTGCAAAAGTTAATTCATTAGATTATATAAAAATAATAATAATTATTATTATTATTATTATAAATAAATAAATACAATCTATTTGTGTTGACAAATTTGCTGTTCTTGTTTAAAATTTGTTTTAGTTATTTTTCAGTTCTGCATGCTGTTTGATATGTCAATGCAAAAAAAATAAATAAATAAATCATATTCAGCAATTGGATTGGAATTTAAAAGCCTTTCTCAATTCTGTTGTGGAAGGAGCACAACGCTGCTATTAACACAGATGGTTTGAATCTTGTATTTGGGGGAACTGTTTAGTAATGTAAGTTTGATAAATGGCTCATCATCTTGAACACTTTCATACGTAAGCATTTATTTGAGTATGTGTACATGTGTTGAGCAGATTGCTGTCATGTTTACAGTGCGGCGTGTTTTCAATCGCTCCTTTCCATTAAGAAAACACTATTTGGAATGACACGGCCAAATTACGGCGAAAGCGCGATTTCCAAAACGATTCATTCAAGCGAACCGACAGGCCTAATTCATCAAGTCAAGTGCATTCACATGCACCACATCTGAGGTCAAATTCTGTCGTTTCTTAGCCGTCAACTTTCATTTTCACTTCGATTTAGCAGAAGAAAATTCCACTGCGACTGCTCGTCCAAACCAACGCTTAAAACCCTAAAAAGAGAAGAGCTGCGAAACGTCAAATCAAGCAACGGAAACGTGATCGTCACCTCATCTGGCTTCCAATCGGTTTCCCTTCACATCCAATGTCTTTTATGAGAAATCTCTGAAACAGAAATGATCTGGGGGAGCAATAATGTCCAGCACTAATTTAATACCTTATTACCATAAGCCTAGTGCGATGCATGCATAATAAATTTGTTGTATCGCACAAGGCTCAGGCATACGCTTGGAACAGGATTGCGGGTCCTGAGACAGCAAGCCCCATTTGCATGATATGATGTGAGAGTTGAATGAATTGGAGGATTATGGGAAACACTGCCTCCCTGCCCAGGCTCATTGTACTGGAGAGAAGTATCACATACCCACAGATGGCTCGCAATTTGGAACAAACCAAAGAGAAAAGCATGGAAAAGAGAGGGAGAAAATGTGCACGCTTTAAAAAAAGAGGAAGGAGAGGAGAAAACATCAAAGACTGCATTTTTAATTTCATTTTAAAGCACAGGGCACTATCTACCGGATTTTCTTTTTAATTCAGGAGGAAATGTAGTTTTACTTTAAGCGCAGCTTCTTAAAGTAGACTCAACGTCGTTAGCTACGTTAGTTCTGCCCGAGACGTTTAAGGAAAGGCTTATTTAGACGGATAAGCTGTCAAAAACTCTGATGGTATAAATACATATAAGAAACACTTTTTTTTCCACATTTTATCTTCCAGTTTATATGAATGTGCAAGGAAACGTTTATATTTTATGAGATTTCTGCAGTTTTTATGAAGGTTAATTTAAGACTTTTCAAGGCCAAGTGAATAAAATTTAAGGAATAAATGGAAGGGAACAAAATAGCAATATATAAAAGTTTGAAAATACAGCTTTCTATAGATTTGTATCACTTTTTAATTCATTTTACAATAATCACACTGAAAAAAAATTATATATATATTTGTCTTGTTTTCCAGTGCAAATATATTAATGAATCAAGATAAAAGGAAAATGACATAAGTCTTGCTTTCTGAAAAATTGAGTTTATGATAAAAAACAAAAAAACAAAACAAGAAAAAAATTCACACCCCACTGACAGATATTTGAAGACTTCAGATGAGAAAACCGCAAGAAAGTCCATTTGAGATTTTTTAGCTTTTTTTTTTTTTTTTTTTTTTTAACCAGGCTCCTATGTTTAGGTTCAGTAATTTCACTTTAATGCCAAAGAAAAGGTTATTTGTCAGTTATTGGATGCTTTATTTTCAAAAATGTGCTATGTTATTTTCATAGGAGCCTGATAAAAATACTACTTTAAAAGAAAAAAAAAATCTATTTTTTATTTGCATTTGAAGTTTTAATTTGTTTTAAGCATAAACTCAGTTTCTCAGTAAACAAGACTTCATATCTTCATTTTGCATCTCGAGAATCTCGATTTAAGAATTTTCAGATATTTTTACTGGAAAATAAAAAATACTGAGGAAGATATACATGTTTTCTGATGCATGCAACACGACCGAATTATTTTAAAACTTTCTGTTTAAGGCCTTAACTTGTGGAAGGGCAAAATAAGAACTTTTAAGACCAAGTTTAAGAACAAAATTAAGGGAAAACAATACATTATCTAATTGTAAATGTTTAAAAATTCAAAAATACAACTTCCTAAAGTATAGATCGACATTACCTTTACATATATATATATATATATATATATATATATATATATATATATATATATATATATATATAAAGCTTAATCAGTTTTGCTTCCAAATACTTCAATATGGAAACAATTTTTACTGTATCTTCTGATCACACTGCAAAAAAAGTGATGCTCTTCAGTATTTTTTGTCTTGTTTTCCAGTGTAAAGATTCTTAAATCACGATAAAAGTAAAATGACAAGATACAATAGTGAAAAACCAATAGTCGTCAATCATCAATAGTGAATTTAAAACACATTTTAGTCTATATATTACGAAATATTCATTGAGCACAAGAAGTACTCCAAATAAAGTTCAATTATCATTTTTATTTCAGTAAGTCTCGAGCGATATGTCAGTAAATGTGTTAATTGATTTGAACTATACTTTTTACAAGGGTTTCAGCTCTGATTTAAAACCTTTTAAGGCCTTCATTTGTGGAAGGGTGAATTAAGACTTTTTAAGTTCTGCAGAAACCCTGATTTAAAAATTATAAAAATATGCATAATGTAACAATTAAAACTATTTCACAAAAATTGCACACATAAACACGACGAAAGAAGGATAAAGTGCTGTTTTAGATGTAGTTAAGCATGGGTAACGTTGTTTCTTTGATGCTGAGCACTGAGTTCATAATGAAAGTTTCTATTCGCGAACCACACCTGGTGCAGGTCTTACAGACAATAAAAGCAGAGGTGATATTTCTTGCATCATTTAGTTCACACCTTAGTGTTGTTCGGGTCTAAAAAAGAAATCACATGCTTGTTTGGTTTTCACACTTGGCATATTTTGACATGCTCATCGTCTGCTAATTTCAGTTTCAGATGTGAGGAGTGCTGCGTGACAAAAACAAGATGCTAACATGTTTTGATTTGTTAAAGCTAAACATCTGTTTGATGCATAATAAACATTCATTAAAACAAATGTAAATAGAGTTGTGTTGCACAGTGTAAGAAATCTACTTTTGTCCCTTGGAACTTATTTTTAAATATTTGGTTTAAAGTACTACATACAATAAAAACACAGTGTCAAAAATGTCAAATATTTAATTAATTAATAGAAAATGTACTTTTAGCTGCTTAGAAGGTATTTTCATATATTTTACTTACAATAAACACACATTTTCTTAAAACAAATCAATTGATCGATTAGATATTAATCAAAACGTTCAGTATAAAACTATTAAAATTATCTATAAAATAAAATAAATGCAAAAGTAGCTGTCAATGATGCACAAGATCACAACACGATAAACGAATTAAATTAAATATGCACCATGTAAATAAATTTAATTACTTAAATAAAACTATTTTTAATATCTGGGCCAAACCGGTTAATTTTCTGATCTCTAAAATAACTACAAAACACTGCTATACCAATCGCTCCGATATTTATCATAATTAAATCATTAAATAGATGTTAAAACCAGCAAAAGGTCACTGATCCCACGTGCCACAAATACACAAAACGTTTCACAGCAAAAAAAGAGAAAAGCTTAGCATACAGAAAGTATCAAAATGAGGTTAAACGGCTGTCGAAAAACTGCTTTGTTAGCTCATTTGTGAAGTGAAACATGCTAATTAAACATGACAGTTGTTTTAACCTTTATCCAGCGCTGCCATACCTTCGACATGTCCGAGAGCACGTGAAGCTGGGGTTTTTCCACCACGACGGGTTATTAGCATGAAGCTAGAGCTGATTGACGGTGAAGTACACAAGTTTAGCTTGTTAGCAAACCTGACAGATTTCAGAGCAACTCAGTCTTTTCTTAAAGGTCACTATGGCTTTTGAACAACCACCAGTTGAGTTTCAATCTGACACATAAATGCTAAATATGCCGTTGAAAAACCAAGACCACCTTTAGCTAGTCACATTTCCTTTTCGGAGTTCAGACAAAAGTTTGATTGCTTGTTATTTTGTGTTTCATAAGATCAGCTGTGGTTTAAATACTTGCATTTGTAATACTTATAGCTGGTCTCATATCACATTGTGGTATCTTTCTTTGAAGCCGAGTGGCTTCGGCTGAGAACTAAAAAAAAGAGGAAGCTGTTTTCTGATGCGTTGCACAGTTATCACTCTCTATTATCATAATTACCATATGTATACAGTACAATTAAGCCCTTTTCAAGTTTTTCCCACAGTAATCATCCAAACATGTGGCTTCATTTTCTGCACAAAATTCAGACATTTGCTCCATTATGCCGCATTGTTCCAGAGGACAAAAACAATGCATGCATTAGCATCACAATTTGCCTCTTTATTAGGGCTCGATTTGGCCTCGCTTGTACCTTTTCATCAAAGAAGAAATGAAAGAAAAGAATGAAAATAATAAAGTCTAGAGCTGCTCGACTGTTGTTCAAAGTGGCATTTGTATGCATGCATCGTATGAGAAACAGTAAGTTTAAGTATCAAATACAGAACCTACCCAGACTCTACACGTCGGATGCTTTTCAAATGTTTTTCAGACGCTTTTGAATTTTCTGAACAAACAGTGCATTGTATTTCCCATACGGACATGTAAGCTGTGTATATATAATACATTTACACACATGAAAAATATTTTCATCTTAAGTAAAAACATGTGAAACCTATATAAAGACTGGAACAAGGCCAGTTTGCTTGTTATAGAGCAAATAACCAATGGAAAAAAAAAAAAAAATCAGCAGCTGTATCAAAATTGGCCAATTTGCTAGTTTAAAAAAAAATATAATAATAATAATAAAAAATAATCTACACTGGCCATGATTGATGCATCACTAGTTAGTCTTTTTCTATCACTTATTTTAAAGATAGATCTTATCTTTCATAAAGGCCGAGGTCTTTACATGCATTACATCAGAAAAAACTCAACAAATATTTTTTTACAGTGTTCGAATGTTGAATACAAAAGATTGCACAACTCAAAATGATCATATTTGCAGCGATCATAAATAAATGAGAAAAACAACAGGCTGCGGTTCAACAGTTCATCAGCGTTTCCTCAGCTAAACATCATTCAGTATTCTCCAACATGGGAGTACGACACACAAGTCAGAAGTCTGCATTTGTATTTGGAAGTATATCTCCAAAAAGCCAGTTCCATCATATCAAACTACCGTTTTATGAAGCACAAATCCCATTCCCTAAAACAGCACCACTGCTCCTTATCAGAGGCTGAGGAGATATCAGGAGCAATCATGTTTTTCATCAGTCTCAGCCCGCGCTCAGGTTTTATTATCACGGAGAATGAGAAGCTCGCTGCATGGGGGGGGCTGTGGGGGGGTAAAAGTACATCCCGATGCATAATGCAAAAGCTGCGCATTTATACGTGCTGATGATTCGCTCGAGCCTCCGGAAACACTCTTTATCGCCACACTCCTGCTACACACATCACAGATCTGTTTGTTTGTGTGAGAGCAGAAGAGCATCAACGCCCTAACAACCACCCAGTGCAACCTAGCAACCTCTTGGAAACCTTAGAAACTTTGTAGAAATGCCCTAGCAACTGCCCACAGCACCCTAGCAACCTCCTAGCAACTAGAACGCCTTAGAAACTTTGTAGAAATGCCCTAGCAACTGCCCACAGCATCCTAGCAACTAGAACACCTTAGAAACTTTGTAGAAATGCCCTAGCAACTGCCCACAGCATCCTAGCAACTAGAACTCCTTAGAAACATTGTAGAAATGCCCTAGCAACTGCCCACAGCATCCTAGCAACTAGAACACCTTAGAAACATTGTAGAAATGCCCTAGCAACTACCCACAGCACCGTATCAACAACCTAGCAACTAGAACACCTTAGAAACTTTGTATAAATGCCCTAGCAACTGCTGCCCACAGCATCCTAGCAACTAGAACACCTTAGAAACTTTGTAGAAATGCCCTAGCAACTGCCCACAGCATCCTAGCAACTAGAACGCCTTAGAAACATTGTAGAAATGCCCTAGCAACTGCCCACAGCATCCTAGCAACTAGAACACCTTAGAAACATTGTAGAAATGCCCAAGCAACTACCCACAGCACCGTATCAACAACCTAGCAACTAGAACACCTTAGAAACTTTGTATAAATGCCCTAGCAACTGCTGCCCACAGCATCCTAGCAACTAGAACACCTTAGAAACATTGTAGAAATGCCCTAACAACTGCCCACAGCACAGTATCAACAACCTAGCAACTAGAACACCTTAGAAACATTGTAGAAATGCCCTAGCAACTGCCCACAGCATCCTAGCAACTAGAACGCCGTAGAAACATTGTAGAAATGCCTTAGCAACTTCCCACAGCATCCTAGCAACTAGAACACCTTAGAAACATTGTAGAAATGCCCTAGCAACTACCCACAGCACCGTATCAACAACCTAGCAACTAGAACACCTTAGAAACTTTGTATAAATGCCCTAGCAACTGCCCACAGCATCCTAGCAACTAGAACACCTTAGAAACATTGTAGAAATGCCCTAACAACTGCCCACAGCATCCTAGCAACTAGAACGCCTTAGAAACTTTGTATAAATGCCCTAGCAACTGCCCACCGCATCCTAGCAGCCTCCTAGCAACTAGAACACCTTAGAAACTTTGTATAAATGCCCTAGCAACTGCCCACAGCACCCTAGCAACCTCCTAGCAACTAGAACACCTTAGAAACTTTGTATAAATGCCCTAGCAACTGCCCACAGCATCCTAGCAACCTCCTAGCAACTAGAACACCTTAGAAACTTTGTATAAATGCCCTAGCAACTCCCCACAGCACCCTAGCAACCACCCAGCAACTAGAACACCTTATAAACTTTGTAAAAATTGGCCTAGTAACCACCCACACCACCACAGAAATCACCTAGTAACTAGAAACTCTGTAGAAATGCCCAAGCAACTACCCACAGCACCGTATCAACAACCTAGCAACTAGAAAACCTTAGAAACATTGTAGAAATGTCCTAACAACCACAAATAGCATCCCAGCAGCCTCCTAGCATCTAGGGTGCCTTAGAAACGTTGTATAAATGCTCTAGCAACTACCCACAGCACCCTAGCAACCTCCTAGCAACTAGAACACCTTAGAAACTTTGTATAAATGCCCTAGCAACTGCCCACAGCATCCTAGCAACCTCTTAGCATCTGGTGCCTTAGAAACTTTGAAGAAATGTCCTAGCAACTGCCCACAGCGCCATAGCAACCTCCTAGCAACTGGAACACCTTAGAAACTTTGCAGAAATCTCCTAGCAACCACCCACAGCACCCTAGCAACCACTTAGCAACTAGAACACCTTAGAAACTTTGTAAAAATGTGCCTAGTAACTACCCACACCACCCTAACAACCATTCAGCAACTAGAACACCTTTGAAACTTTGTAGAAATGCCTATCAACCACACACAGCACTCAAGCAACCACTTAGCAACTAGAACACCTTAGAAACTATACAGAAATGCCCCAACAACCACCCACAGCATGCCAGCAACAATAGAGCAACTACAACACCTTAGAAACACAGCATCGAAGTGGTCAAGCATCACATTTTTTTTTTTTTCACAAAAAATGTATTTCCTGTTAAGAGTCTGTAAATCTGCATTTCATGGAACACCTTCATGTGGTTACCGAGCTGTCAACTATATGATGCCTTGTGTAAAGGTTAGTTTCATTTATAGAGAACAGAGAGAGATACTGAGCGCTCGGACCGTCCATCACCGCTGTATGTGTGAAGGAAGAATACATTTTTCCAAAACCACTATGACATTTACAAGAGACTCGAGAGAGAGAGAGAGATGGTCTATTTTAAAGAGAAAAAGTGGTAGAGACATTCAGAAAGTTAGTGTTTGGTGAGAAATGAGAGGGGGGGGGGGTTCCCCAGGTGAGAGTGAGTGAGTAAGAGCGAGAGAGATAGAGAATATGATGGTGTGAGAGAGAAGCTGTGGTTTCATAATGCTGGAGATCTGCAGGTCATGCATGATTATGTCAAAGGGGACTTATGTCTTACATTTTTATCATATCATTTAAAGACAATGGATGTTTCCTACACCAAAAACAGTCATAATTTAGTTTCGTCACTTTAGGTTTTTTTCTTGCTTTAACACCTCTAAGACTTATACGTAAACGCCCTGTTTTCTTTGCGGGTTTGCTGTTTGTTCAATATACTGTGGTTTCGAACTGCTCCATCCTTCAATAACAGCCTCTCTGTAAAGCATAAAGCAATCTTCATCTAAATACGCTGCTTAAATTGTTCACTTTTGCAGTGTATTCTGGCCAAAAAGTCCCCTGAATGACACGTAAAACTGTACGTATATCGTTTAGAGGTGGGTAAATCTGAAATAGTTAATACACAATGTAGAAAATACTCACAATATATAAAATATATATTCAAAATGTATCTCTGAGAACAACTGCACGGAAAATGCATGAGAAATCAGTGATAATGTGTGTACGGTTAGTGGTTAGAGAACTTCTGTCTGTCTGAAGCATGTACAAAAACAGTCTGTTATGCTGCTTTCTTTCCATCAGATAGAACACACTTTGGGTGCCATATGAGGCTAGATAAATACCAACCTTGATACTAGCAAATTTCTCTGGTGTTTGGAAATAATAGTATATCTATCATGCTTCAGCATCACTCTGGAATGAGCCATTTTTGCTGCATGCCGGCTAATACTTTGTGTTCACTGTGACGTTAAACTGCACATGCTGTGCACTCTTTGAATAATAAAATTGGTTGGTAAAAGCAGTCAGGGCTTGTATGACTTTTTCAAAAGCACATTAGCAATACCAGCAAGTTAGTGACTTATGCAGGAAAGTGTTTACAAAGGACTCCTAATGAAGTCTTAATTATGTTTAATCACGTTGCCTACCTCATTGTTGTTTTGATACGGAATAGTGACTGAACAGAATATGCAAATGTTTAGCGAGCTAATGGTTGACATGCAGCTGCGAACGCAGTCGTTTCTTAACTCATTCCACATGATGACCTTTTAAGTGGAGCAAAAAGAGCAAAAGTGACAATACTGATGAATAATGGATGATTAAAAAGGCTTTCGAAAAGCTTAATGGCGGAATTAAATTTACTATAATAACAGATTTGCATGGAGCCTGTCATTCTGCTAATATTTAAAGTGGAAGTTTAAATTTAGCTTTATGGCATGGCATTAAGAGATATGATAAAATGCATTGTATGCATAATGCACAGACTTCATCATCCTGCTGTACTCGAGGAGAACAGCTTTTCATTGTATAATTCAAGGTCAGCTGCACCTCATGCACTGTACACTTTATTCCTCATATTCAGAAACATCAAAACATAAACATGCAATTTGCACACAAGAATATGCATTTTAGCGTGTTATACAATGCTTTACCAAATTAAAAAAGATCACTGATCCCAAAGTTTAACACTTAAACTGCAAAAAATGATTTCTTACTCAGTATTTTTGTCTTGTTTTCCAGTTCAAATATCTAAATAAATTTACTTTAGATGCAAAATGACAAGATATTAAGTCATTTTCTAAAATAAATAAATAAATCTAACTAAAAATATATAAATAACATAATACAGATATATTAATATAAATAAATTTTTTTTTTTTAATTAATTAAAATCTCAAACAAAATTAAACAAGTTTATACTTAAAACAAGAAAAAATCTGACAATGGGGTCATAAAATAAATTTTAGAAAATAAGTTGATTTTTATTTTTTTACCCCATTTGCAGATATTTGTTCTTGTTTTAAGCATAAAGTCACATATCTCGTCATTTTACTTCTCAAGTAAATGTATCTTGATTTAAGAATATTAAGTATTTTACTGAAAAACAAGACAAAATACTAAGGAAGTATATCATTTTTTTGTAGTGTACGGTGTTCGTATTAATAACTTTAATTATAAGCAATATAACAGTGATGCATGGCTTAGTGAACACCATCTTCTAAAGAAAAAGTAAGTAACTCTTCTTTCTGTCCTTCAGCGTTTCATTGCGTTTATTTTCATTTGGCCGTGTCTCTAAACGAGTGTTATTGTATTATTCATCTCCCCCAGAGCTATGACTATCTCCGTCCTCAGTAAGAGTCGTACTCGCCGTCCTGCCGCTGCCAAGACAACAGCAATGCATTTAAAACAACACAAGCAATTAATGAGGAACGAGTGGCGTTCTGCAGTATTTTAAGAGCGTTTGAAAAGCTTTCAGCGGCCTTGGACGTGGAGTGTCGGTGTGGGAGGCCGAAGTCACTCCTCCGTCTGTACTCGAGTGTTTCTCTACTCAGAGGTGATATGGAGTTGATTTAGGTGATGGATATTTAACCTTTCTTGTCGATGGCTGTCATTAAGAGTCAAAAATACGGTGAAGTGTGCTATTTTTAACACTACAATAATTCTAACTTAAAGTCAGCATCAAATGATGTTTGTAAAGCATTTCCAAAGCATTTCCAAAATTTAAAACTAAATATGCATCAAGACAAAAAATGAAAGCGCTCTAAGAAAAATGTTACTAATAAACAAGATAGATTTGATTTTAAAATGATCAATTTGCTCACACTTTGTAAAAAAAAAAAAAAAAATGCAAACGTATATTAATATAGGAAATTAATATAGGCACGTAACCAAAATAACCCAAACAAAATCCTGGTAAACACCTGAGAATCATGGTGGCAAATTTCTACAGAAAATGTAAAATCTGGTTATTTTTGGCATTACGTTTACATTTAATGGTGCTTCTGGCACAGAAACGACACACTTCATCTTTAATAAACAGGAATGAATCTCTCTTCACTGCTGCCCTCTCCAGACCCATAAACAAAGTCAAACATTAATATCAAAATTTGGGCAAAGTTATACAAACGTTCATCCAGTAACGTTGATAGAATGTTATGCTGCTCCTTGGATTATGTTGCGAATTGGGTCGCAGTCTTAGAGAGGGCACCACGCCGGGAACATGGCCATTCCCCGTTGGAAATACAAGTTCCTCAACATCTAGCTAAGGGGAATTGGGAACGTTCCTCAGAGTTTTGTATATTGTTTTCTAGGAAATTACTCATCATCAAATTGCCCAATCTTGCACACTTCCTCTCATCCTGCAGTAGCTATCATCTGCAAACCATAGGCTGTTGATCACAGCCCGTTTATTTTCATGTTTCTCGCGTTTTAACTTGCAGGAAAAACTGACGGTCCTGTGACGTACCCGACCACTTTTGGCTACACGTGTGCCAGGAACGCAGAATTAGGGGCACTGCTTTTGAGCCGGGACGTCTGGTGCATTTCTGCCATTGAGGAAAACCCCCTTCACCCTGAACTCTGTTGCTAAGTTACAGCTTCAGACAATTTCGGAAGGACTGGGAGGGGACGCAAACAAGTTGGCATTCATTTATGTGCATCATTATGGACCCCAAAATGACTCACAAATGTACAGCGTTGGAATGAGTTCAAAAATCGTTCCTTTCACCTTGCTCCTCTGTGGTTTCAGAGTCAAGCAGTCGCAGTGTCTTCCCTACCTTTTTCCGACCACAATTAACACCACACGCTGACCCCCTCCCCAATTATAAGCGCGATTTTTTCTGTCCAATGATTTAGATATCAGCTGTAACATGGGTGACCCACCACACCATTGCAGGCCACGCTCCTGAGCGCGGTGGGAGGGACAGTTTTCACTCTTTTTTGACCACCTTGAATGAAAAATGAGGAATCTTTATTTTTAACCATATTTTGCATACTCGTAACCGCCACAGTTGTAAATAAAATTTTTGCCTGAAATCAATATTGCATTTATTTATACGGTATATAGCTTAATACAACACAAAATGTAATATGTGGTAACCCCAAAAAAATTTTTGTTTATTTAACATTCAGGTCGGACCATCATTTTTTCTTTAATTTCTTGCACTGTTGCCGTTCTGTCCCAACTGACCACAATTGACGGCAGAATCAATACTTTGAGCCACTCGCCCCCTGCTTCTTTTTTATTAGTGACCCCAATGCTGCTATTTTAGGGTTTTGGCCACCAAATAACACCAGTTCTGTACGAGCCCTCAAACTCCCCTACAAGTAGTTTTAACTCATCAGTTTAATCCTGAGAAATTACGTTGTTTTTTTTTTTGTTTAAACTCTTTTCTTCACTGTGTCGCCATTATGTGTTAAATTAGGCTAAACAGAAATGCACGTTTTTCACTTCTTGGATTAATTTAATGGGCGGAGTTCGCATGCCGACCACTTTTTCCAGGCAGATAAGGGGATTGCTTGAGCCCTCTCATTTACATGCAATCATGAGAGGATTTGCAACTTAATGGAATGTTAACTTTGGTTTCACGTACGCACATCTGCGGGTGATCTGTTGATTTATAAAGGGAACATTGTTTAAGGTTGTGCTCCCCAACGCCTTTTTGGCTTTTGGGCGACACGTAACACTTTGAGGTAAAGAAATAGTTTTGATCAATGAGGACCCCTGGTCTTTCATAAAAAAGAAAAGAAAAAAAAAACGTTTTTGCAACATTGAAGAAATTGGACACTCACAAATAGCTGCTTCCAAACATATACCAAAAGACACTCACAAATAGCTGCTGGTAGCCATTGACTTCCATAATAGGAAAAAAACACTGTAGAAGTCAATGGCTGCCAGCAGCTCTTTGGTTCCCAACATATTTCAAAATAACTTTTTTTGTTCAACAGAATAAAAGAAACTCATACAGGTTTGCGAGTTGTGAGGGTGAGTAAATGATGACAGAATATTCACTTTTGGGTGCACTATCCCTTTAAGGGAACAATTCTTACAACATATTTTTGTTGGCTGAGCTTAAGCAGACAGGAAAAATACACCAACCTTACAATAAAAATCAGCCCTATTGTATTTCACTGGAATATAGTTGACCAATGACATTGGTAAGTATGAAACACTAACAGCCTTAACTATTCACGCCAAACGAAGACTTCCAGCAATCAGCAGCTGTACTGTACAAAGCAGAGCAGCATTATAACGGTAAGATACACTATAGCGTGATTTCACATGGACATGATTTGTTTCTAAAGGCAGGAACACACACACAAAGGTGGGATTTAAATAAGGGGGTCGGACTCACGATGAAAAGAAGAAACTCAGTGTTAGATTGCAATCAAGGTTTTATGCACAGCACTCATCACAGAAAAGAAGCCATCCGTTCACTAACAAGTGTACTTCTCTGCACACTCAAACTCCAGTCTGTTGAAACTGAAAGGGTTAAATTAGCATATGCTTCTCATAAACAATTGTTACTGTGTGTATAGCTTATTTACAGAAGAAGAGAAACATACTCTCTCTGCATTACAGTTCATCCTCCGTGTGATTTTATTTTTCTTCTTTGCTTTCTTTCAACATTCTCACCATATTATAACAGCTCTTGCCAAACTGAGAGTGCAGATATGAGCAGCACCTGCCGTCAGGGACGCTGCATGAATGCACAGGCCCAGGACAACATGTTTATGGGTGGATCTCCTCATCAGAGGATGCAGGACAGTGTTCTCCTGACAACGGCCCTTTCTTCAGATGCACTCACACAACGTACGTGTTTACAGTGTGAACTTGCTGCCATCTAGTGCACTCTACTGCACACTACAGTCTTGTCCATTATAAATATGCATATATATCCCAAACAATATCCCAGAGATGCCAAACTACAATAGGGCACATTGTACTGTATACTTTAAAGGAATTTTTCTGTACTTATTTTTAAGTTAATGGAAATGTCCATAAAACTAATGCATAATGTCCTGTGTATTAAGCTGCAAGTACTTTTTCTGTTAATTTAAAGATAATTTTTTTACAGATTTTATATATATATATATATATATATATATATATATATATATATATATATATATATATATATATATACACACACACATACACACACACATGCTAGATAGACATGCATACACAGTGTGTGTGTGTGTGTGTGTGTGTGTGTGTGTGTGTGTGTGTGTGTGTGTGTGTGTGTGTGTATATATCAATGTAAAAATGGATATTTGGACAAGTATGTACTATAGATAGATAGATAGATAGAACGATAGATAGATAGATAGATAGATAGATAGATAGATAGATAGATAGATAGATAGATAGATAGATAGATAGATAGATAGATAGATAGATAG
Source organism: Cyprinus carpio (assembly GCF_018340385.1). Lineage (NCBI taxonomy): Eukaryota > Metazoa > Chordata > Actinopteri > Cypriniformes > Cyprinidae > Cyprinus > Cyprinus carpio. The sequence continues at coordinate 32,143,027 of NC_056577.1, read as the reverse complement.
ATAGATAGATAGATAGATAGATACTGTAAAAAATTCATTTGTAAAATAACAAAAAAAGTACTAGCAGCTTATTACACGGGACATTATGCATTAGTTTTATGGACATTTCCATTAACTTAAAAACGCAATGCAGTGTAAAATTCAAAATGCAAATACAATAAAATAAATACAATACAAATTCAATAAAATATATAAAACAATTTTTGATTAATAAAATATATAAAATAAAATATATTTTATTAAATATAAAATAATATATATAATATATATTTGTAGAATTATAAATGTCAACTTATTTTAAATATATATATATATATATATATATATATATATATATATACATATACAAAATATATATAATAATTAATAATAATAAAATCTATAAAATACATAAAATAAATGTAAAGGTAAATTATAAAAAATAAATACAAATAACATATATTTTTACAATTATAAAAATCACTATATATATATATATATATATATACACACATATATCACCAAACAGAATAACAACAGCCTGCAAAATTACAAACAAACCGGCATTCAAATCTTCCCTTTTTCTCTTCCTAAGTAACCAAATTCAAGAGAAAACAGAGAAGCAGCACAATAATGTAGTCAACCAAACCACACAGAGAAACACAAAACCACACAACAATCAGTTTTCGGGATCAGCTTTAGCACAACACACACACACATGCACTTCCTCCATGCAGTAAATACTCTCCTCCTGAATATTTGATATTGAGTTTAAGTGCTGTGTGGTGTTGCAGTGGTTCTGACATCAAAAGGGCCTGTTATACAGATGCAGAATCATGCTGACAAGGTTCTGTGCAGCTCAGAAAGAGGTTTGGAGAATAATTTTCACTATAATAACCACTTCCAAAATCTCAGATGCTCTGTTTCCATTGTTCTCCCTGACAAATGTCAAACAAAACAAAAATAGAGAAAGAAAGAAAGAAAGATTCTTAATGCATAGTTCAGAATTGTATCATTTATTGTGCTTTTACAGTAACAGTTGCAGCTAGTAATATTTAAATTTTATATTGACATGCAATGGTTGCCATGTTTTCGAGGGCTGATTTAATTAAGTGTTTTACTAAACAACTGCTTTCAATAAATGATGCAGTCATTAAACCAATTTTTATTATGTTGCATATTAAAAGATTGACTTTAAAATAAAATAATTGCTTTGAACTGAGAATAAAAAGTCATTATAATTAACATTCTGTTAATTTGATGTTCTGACTGAAAGCTAAAAGACAAATGGATGAATAGAAAAAAACATTTGTGAAAAAATACCAAAGGGCGCATTTCTTCTTCTCTTACATAAGAGGGCGCTGTTTTCAATTTATTCATTGAGCATATTTATGAACAAAATAAGAATCGATTAAAGTTAAACTGATTAAACTTTTTAACAGCTAAACGTTTTATCCCCTAAAACTACGTGTCATTCAACACCTGCCCTAAACATTTGCATTTCTTTCTCAAACCTTCAGGTTTTGCGGCCCTGGAGGAGGAGCGATGCAAAGTAGATTCATTTGAACAAATCGATTCGTTCGGATGCTTCGTTTTGAAGAACCGGTTCAATACAAATCACTCCTCGACTCGTTTGAGTTCTCACTCACAGGAAGATCTCAAGATCAATATTTTAAATAAATGAGATCCCAACATATATGATATAGAGTTGGTTTCGAGTGTTATTTCTTTTCTTTTGTTTTTTATTATTATTATTTTTTTGACCCAATACGTTACTAACTACATTTTTGTCATGTAATTTGGAAATAGTAACGGACTACAATTTGTAAGTAATCTACCCAGCTCTGCTAATATCACATATAATTATATTAAACGATATTACTGTCTGACATCCCGCCTTCTTAAATGTTCACCTCGTTTTCTAACGTTTGTTTAACGCAATTTAGACGAAACTGGCCGTTTTGACTGTATTTAGTGGTGTGATTTGAAAACTGTTTGATATTGAGACCGTAACTGTGTTTATTTCTTACCTGACAGACAATATTTGGGTGTTGTTTATGATTCCAAATCCGCTTCACACCGCAGAGTCGATTCATTTACGAACGCTTGCGATCGAATCGTTGCGGCGAGTCGGTTCAAACGAACGATTCGTTCACATCAGCCACCGCAGCCAGAGCCAAACCCCCGCCGCCCGAGCAGACGATGGAGGAGCGGATCTGAACTCATCTGGGCTACCGATTAAAACATGCTGCTCGATCAAACCAGCTTTCCCCGCAAAATCACCCGAACGACCGACTGATTGATATGTGAACCGATTCAGGTAACGCGGTTTATTTATATGTGTGCGTTGTGTTCGTGTGTTCGGTTCGCTCAACTGTCACTCGGGCCGCGTTCCGAAACCGAGCGAGCTCCCTAAATAGACAGCAATCCGGTGCACTATTGTTTCAAATCACAATGTGCTATTTGCTTAGACAGTGTTTTGAGGTACAGCAGACACGAAAACATGTTAATTGCCTACTTGGCATTCTCCAAAGCACCTTTGTCTCGAATCCAAGTGCGCTATATAGTTAGCGAGCGAGGTAGATGTTAAGACACCGCCACACTCCCGCATTGCGGCCTGCTACAGTGTACACAAAGCTCTTTAAAACTAACTATTAAACGACTCTGTAGAAATAATTATCGATGATTGACAGCTGTCATCTGTTTGTTTTGAAGCGCTCGCGGTCAAACAAACCTGTATCTGACTGATTCGCGCTAAAGCCGGGAAACCGTCAAAAACTACCGCAGTTGTGATATTTTGACCGGTTTATTTATGAGCAGAGAAGGTAATTCTGTTTTTTGGCTCGTCTATTTGAACGTTTTTAGCAGTAAATCGATGGTTTTAATGATCCCGGTCACCGTTGGAATCAGTCTGTGTTAGCTTAGCTAGCGAGCTGCTAATAGACTCTAACCGTTCGCCCTCCGGGATGAAATGAGTGTAATTTGCATATAAATTGTCTAAGGGCGTAAAATGAATATGTAAACATGAATGTGGAAGTTTGTGTTTGGATTTAAAGCGTCATTGACCCGTGACCGATCGGTTAGCACAGAGGCTAACAAACACAGCGGCTACGGAAGTGGAATTGAAAACATCAGAGTGTGTGTATGTAAATATAATATATACAGACATATATATAATTAATTTTGTATATATGTAGTTATTTTAAATTATTACACATATATAAATAACTACATGCAACATATATTAATATGCATAGAATAATATTAATAATAACAATAATTCATACATTAGTGTTAATTAGTATTTCAGTCTTTATTCTGTGTAAGACACAAGCAGTGCTATTCCTGAGGGTTTGAGATGCTGTCAAAACACAATCCTGCATGGTCTATAATCAAGTTTCTGTGTGACAGCAGACACTGATGATAAGAGGAAGCTTGCTACCAAAAATAGTCATAATATAGCTTTATGTAATGTAAATATACAGTACAGGTCATAAGTTTGGAAACATTACTATTTTTAATGTTTTTGAAAGAAGTTTCTTCTGCTCATCAAGCCTGCATTTATTTGATCAAAAACACAGAAAAAATTTAATATTGTGATATATTATTACAATTTAAAATAATTGTTTTTAAATGTATTATACTTTAAATTATCATTTATTTCTGTGATGCAAAGCTGAATTTTTAGGATCCTTTAGAAATCATTCTAATATGATGATTCATTATCAAAGTTGGAAACTTTTCAGAACATGTGATACTTTTTTAGGATACTTTGATGAATAAAAAGTAAAAAAAAAAAAAAAAAAAAAAAAAAGGAAGCTATGTTTTAAAAATATAAATATTTTGTAATAACAATATACACTACTGGTCAGTAATTTGGGGTCAGTAATTTTTTTTTCTTTCTTTTTTTTAAATAAAAATCAATACTTTTATTCAGCAAGGATGTGTTAAATTGATAAAAAGTGATAGTAAAGAAAATATATTATTAGAATATATATTATTAGAATTTTTTTTATTTTGAATAAATGCAGTTCTTTTTAACCTTTTATTGATCAAATATATTAGACAGCAGAACTGTTTCCAACACTCATAATAAATCAGAATATTAGAATGATTTCAAAATGATCATGTGATAGACTGGATGTTACATGTGACACTGAAGGCTGGAGTAATGATGCTGAAAATTCAGCTTTGCATCACAGGAATAAATTATTTTTTTTAAGTATATCCAAACTTTTGACCTGTTCTGTGTATATATATATATATACACACACACACACACACATATGCATGTTTAACTTGTAATTGGTAAATGTATATTATTTATTTATTTAGTAAATAAATTTAGATAAATTTAGATTAAATATAAATAAATGTTAAGTGTGTGTGTGTGTGTGTGTGTGTGTGTGTGTGTGTGTGTGTGTGTGTGTGTGTGTGTGTGTACAGCAGTACAACTTGTAAATGTTTTATATAAATAAATAAAAAAGCAAAAAGTTAAGATTACACTTTAATTTTAAATTAAATATAAATTAGTTTCATGTGTAAACAAAAGTGTAAACAAAAAGTTTACACTATTTGATATATATATATATATATATAGGGTTAAAGATTAGTTTAAATAATCATCTTTAAATACTTATATACTTAAAGCATATTAAATGCAAGTAGATTGTCTACTTTAATGTTTCAAGTAACTTTTGTGAAAATAAAATGCAAAAATACAGGTGAAATAATATTCCATCGTCATTCAGTGAGTGTAACAGATACAACATACTTGTTCAGATGTATTAAAATATATCAATGCCTGACAGGATTTGTTGTTAATTGAACTATTGTTACACTAAATGACATTTCTGTGGGTTTCTTCTGTAAATCATGTTAAAAATGTTGATAATCATTATTTTATGATCAGATCAAAAGGACACGTTCTAATGTACAGCTGTAATAAATATACAGTTTTTATTGTTTGATGCTTGGAAACCCTTATTATCTTCGACCTGTATGTCCTAAAATAGAATTAAAAATGAAGCACTTCCGTCTCTCCTCAGGCCGCTGTCAGATCCAGTAGAAGTCGCGGTCATGTACTCTGAGTGGCGGTCTTTACACCTGCTGGTCCAGCATGATCAGGGCCACCTGAGCGTCTTACACACTTACCCTCCCGGCGTGGGGCGAGACGTGGCAAACGCTGTGGTGCGGCCCCTCGGAGGAGCGCCGTCTGAGTGCCTCCTCAAGACTGACAAGGAGGTAAGAAGTGTGTGTGTGTGTGTGTGTGTGTGTGTGTGTGTGTCTGTGTTTCGTAACATCTCACGTCTGTGAAGAGTCTTCAGTTCAAACCCGAGGCTGCGGCAGGAATTCAGGGTTTCTTACAGTGTTGGCGTGTTTGAATGAATTCAGACGTGAATCCTGTTAACTGTTAACTTCTGCTGAGCTCAAGAGCAGCCTCCAGGTGTTTGGGTGGAAGATGTTTGTCCGTGTGCAGTCTGACTGATATTTGGCATGGTTCAGATTCATTTGCTCCCAAACCTGCCGAGGTTCATTTCAGAACGATTACCAGCCATAAATATTTCTTCCTGGCTGTGCAACTGTATTTTGCATTTTTATTTTTTATTTCTAATTTTAATTTTATTTTATTTTTTTTTGTACCTTTTTATTTCCTACCGTTCTCATTTAAAAAAAAAAATATTTCATTTTTATTTATTTTATTTTATTTCCATTTTTAAATCACTTTTATTACTGTAAATGAAATGTGTTATAAAAATAAATTTGCCTTGCCTAAAAATGTTTTTTCCCACCTGGGAATCATATTATTAAGCTGTTTTTGTCACTTGCAGGAGTCGTATACGCCATATTTAATATTTTATATATTTAGTGGCTTAATGTGAGGAATATTCCACAAACTATGGAGAAAAAACATTTCAGATGATAACTTTTTTTTTATTTTTTTTTGCAGTTTATGATTCATACGTAAATTATGGCTAACATTAGTGGGCAGACTTTTGCATTTTGATCCAAAACAAATTATATACCATCAGACATAAAATTTGAAGCCATTAAGTCTTCCCTGTAGAAGTTGTGGTCTTTTTTTTTTTAGCGAAACACCTAAATGTAATCCAATAATCGTTTTTTTATTTATAAACCCATTTTACTGTTGCTGAATTAGCCCTCCGGATCGGCCTACAAATAGACTTTATGAGCTCCGTTGGACGTAAACCATGCAAGTTCCTAATAAAGTTATATTTTAGTAGGAAGTTAAAAACCAACGCTGTTGTTTCCTCAGCTGTTTATTTGCATAATTTGGTTAGAAGCAAAACACACTGGGACACTGCTCAAGTTACGCCTCGGTGTATAATGAGAGACATTCTGTGATGTTATTAAGGCATTGTTTAGTTCCCTGTCTAGGTGGGTTTCAGCACTGCTTAAAACCCTCATTTGCTTGTGTGTGTGTGTGTGTGTGTGTGTGTGTGTGTGTGTGTGTGTGTGTGTGTGTGTGTGTGTGTGTGTGTGTGTGTGTGTTCAGTGCTGAATTTCATTGCATTGTGCGTGTGGTTCCTGTAGGCTTCTGTGTACTGTGATAAGAGCAGAGGAAATCCTGTCAATTCCCTCTCGGACTCTGATTTTTTTTTTCTTTCCCTGACCTCTGATCCAGCTCATTGCTGCCCGTGGTGACCGATGCTGTTCGGAAAATAATCGTGCAAAAACACGGATCCATTAAATGCATTGCTTTTCTGTTTCCTGCTGAGAGAAGCAGCGTGTTCACTCTCAGAGGCGCGTGAGAGAGAGTCATCAGACCTTTCCCTCTCAAGCTCAAGGATTGGTGATCCATCTCGAACCGGTTTAGGTAGTCATCAGTCCGTCTAAAGCTGTGCTTGTCCTCCTCAGGTGAAGTGGACCATGGAGGTGCTGTGTTACGGCCTGACGCTGCCGCTGGATGGAGACAATCCAAAATTGTGTGTGGACGTCTACACTGACTGGATGATGGCCCTGGTGTCTCCACGAGACTCTATACCCCAGCCCATCATCAAAGAGCCCAACCTCTACGTCCAAACCATCCTCAAACACTTGCACAACCTTTTCCTGCCCAGGTGTGTTTGGCATTTCAAATACCCATGATGCACCGTGCACATAAACTCTTCCATGACTGCACTGATCCACACTTTATACTCTACACTATCTACAGAATGTGAAACATTGTACAGTATGCAACAGTCATTTCAAACAGTAGTATGTTGCATTGATGTTGTGCCATTTATTTCAGTGAGTGGTGTCCACCTATCATCTCATGAAATAAAAAACAGCATAATTATTTTGTGTTTGTTTAGTGCAGCCTGAGTATCATCATAACATATCAATACAAACTGACTCAAACATTTAAGCATTTTAATAACAAGATTTCATTTTATTTTTGTATATGTGTGTGTGTGTGTGTGTATAATTAAAAGACTTGTTATTAAAATGTTTGAGTCAGTTTTTATTGATAATTTCAGAATAAGAAAATAATTACTTTTCTCCTTATTGCTACATTGTAAATATATAAAATATATTATTTTTCCCCTCATACAGCTATTTGATAAATATGTAAATATTACATTAAAAGAAAATATATTTTATTGAGAATATTTTATTTTTAATTGTTGCATGTTTTAAGATAATGAGCACAGAAATGTTTAATGAAATTACAAAAATGCTTACTTTTCAACAATCAAAAATCCTTTTTTTTTTACCTTAGCTGAGGTGTGTGTGTGTGTGTGTGTGTGTGTGTGTGTGTGTGCATGCGTGTGTGTGTGTGTATGTGTGTTTGTGTGTGTGTGTGAGTGTGAGCATGTGTGTGTGTGTGTGTGTGTGTGTGTGTGTGTGTGTGTGTGTGTGTGTGTGTGTGTGTGTGTGTGCATGCGTGTGTGTGTGTGAGCATGCGTGTGTGTGTGTGTATGTGTGTTTGTGTGTGTGTGTGTGTGAGTGTGAGCATATGTGTGTGTGTGTGTGTGTGTGTGTGTGTGTGTGTGTGTATGAGCATGCGTGTGTGTGTGTGTGTGTGTGTGTGTGTATGAGCATGCGTGTGTGTGTGTGTGTGTGCATGCGTGTGTGTGTGTGTGTGTGTGAGCATGCGTGTGTGTGTGTGTGTGTGTGTGTGTATGCGTGTGTGTGTGTGTGTGTATGCTTGTGTGTGTGTGTATGAGCATGCGTGTGTGTCACCTGCAGGTAGGTGTGTGTGTGTGTGTATGAGCGTGTGTGTGTGTATGCCTGTGTGTGTGTATGAGCATGCGTGTGTGTGTCACCTGCAGGTAGGTGTGTGTGTGTATGTATGCGTGTGTGTGTGTGTATGAGCATGCGTGTGTGTTTGTGGGTGTGTGTGTGTGTGTGTGTGTGAGCATGCGTGCGTGTTTGTGTGTGTGTGTGTGTGTGTGTGTGTGTGTGTGTGTGTGTGTGCACACTATTAGTATATACCGTTAGCATACTTGTGAACTATCAGTATACTAATACACATGTATTAGAAATCTCATTAAAAAGATTAAACGTTTAAGCTTTGTACTGATGATTTGATGATGAAGACAATATGATTATTTGTTTTGTTCTGATAAAATGACTCCCATGCATGTTTTTTGTCTAATAAGTGTCAGTATGAATGCTTCTTTCTTTCAGACTAGAGCACTTCAGCCTGGTGCACTTTAAATTGTGTCAGCAAGTGCTGTCTGCAGTGCAGAAGTTGGCACGTGACTCGTCCGGCATGGCCAGGGAGACGTGGGAAGTGCTGCTCCTCTTCCTGCTGCGCATCAATGACACACTACTGGCCCCGCCCACTGTGGGAGGTGCGTACGTCAACCGTGGACAAACACGATGAAGTTCGGTCTTTAACTAGATTTTACATTGACTGACAAACAAATGAGAGAAGCTGCATGTGCATTTTGCATCTGCATTTTGTGTGCAGTATGCAAATGAACCTCCTTTGATGTAATTGTGTTTCCTGTTTGTAGATAACGAGTGCAGAAATGGCTAAAATTTGCTTTGCTTTTCCAAAGTTATTATTATTGAAATGTTAGATTTTCAAGGTTTCTTACATCAAAAGCTTTTGTTTTAATCGTTTTCATGTGCTAAAATAATAACCAGTCAGCTCTACAATACATTTTTAAGAAAGTAATTCAGCAAAAACAAGTTGCACATTCTGCTTTTAACCCCCTCAAGTGCATTTCCAAGTGCTGTATGTGCCTGCGGTGTTTGTATAGAAACATGTGAACACCGGACTGTCTGACGGGTCTCACTGGTCGTGTCTCCTGTAGGTGGAATAGCAGAGAAGTTGGCTGAGAAGTTGATCAGCGTGCTGTTTGAGGTTTGGTTCCTGGCCTGCACGCGCTGCTTCCCCACGCCGCCCTACTGGAAGACGGCCCGAGAGATGCTGGCCAACTGGAGACATCACCCTCCGGTGGTGGAGCAGTGGAGTAAAGTCATCGCTGCTCTCACTTCCAGGTGCTCCATCATAGCTGCAGCTTGGTTTATTTTCATGTTCTATAGTTTATTTAACAGGGACACTACAGAATATCATTACTGCTCAGTGTTATGAGTCAAAAGATGAAAAGCGTGGTTTCAAACATCAATGCAAATAAATGTTTAATACAACTTTAATTTTTTTTCTCATGCATCGGAAAGTGTTTTCTGAAAAATAATGACTATCATACTTTTTTTTTTTTTTACCATGAATTACTGAAATGTAATTTAGTGTAACAATCCAGAAAGGTCATGAAGTCGTAAGTTTAATCCCCAGTGACCTTTTGACCTCAGGATGTTGCTATATGTGACCCTGGAGCACAAAACCAGTCATAAGGGTCAATTTTTTAAAATTGAGATTTATACATCATCTGAAAGCTGAATAAATAAGCTCTCCATTGATGTGTGGTTTGTTATGATCGGACGATATTTGTCTGAGATACAACTATTTGAAAATCTGGAATCTGAGGGAGCAAAAAAATCTAAATATTGAGAAAATCACCTTTAAAGTTGTTCAAATGAATTCTTAGCAATGTATATTACTAATCAAAACAAAGTTTAGTTATATTTACGGTAGGAAATTTACAAAATATCTTCATGGAACATGATCTTTACTTAATATCCTAATGATTTTTGGCATAAAAGAAAAATCGACCGTTTTGACCCTTACAATGTATTTTTGGCTATTGCTACAAATATACCTGTGCAATTTAAGACTGCTTTTGTGCTGCAGGGTCACATATATACATTAATTCAGTCGAATTTACATTTATGCTTATGCATTTTACAGCTTTTATCCAAAGCGGGTTTTTGCATTAATCAATGCCTTCCGTGCTCAACTGTTAGAGCTACAGGAATTGTGTGCTTGCCCTTCATCTCATTTGTTTTGTGGTCCACACAGACTGCTGCGGTTCATGTACGGCCCGTCCTTCCCTCCGTTTAAAGTTCCAGAGGAAGACGCCGGCCTCATCCCCGCTGAGATGGACAACGACTGTGTGTCTCAGACGTGGTATCGATTTCTACACATGCTCAGGTCTTCATCTGCTTACTGTGTCAGTCCGCTCGGTCCTTTCTGATCCTAGTCACTTACATAAGTTGTTCGTTTATCAGTAACCCCGTGGACCTGAGCAATCCCGTCATAGTGAGTTCCACCCCAAAGTTTCAGGAGCAGTTGTTGGGGGGGAACAGCGTTCCTCACGAGGTCATTCAGCACCCCTGCCTCAAACAGCTGCCTCAGATCTTCTTCAGAGCGATGAGGGGCGTCAGCTGCCTCGTGGACGCTTTCCTCGGTAAGATCACATTACAAGGCTCTCTTATGAATTGCATTGTTTTTGTTTTTTTATGCTATTAACATGATATTCCAAAAAATAGCATATAAATACCATGGCAAATCATTCAGTATGTGCAACATACACACATTATTTTATTGCACTTCATTTAATCTCATTTTAATAACAGTGAGTTTTTATCCAAAGCAAACATTAAAAACCTTTCAAATGACTCTTTTATGGCATTTCAACATGTTACTCGCCATTTAAATATCAAGGAAGCTGATATGACATTAACAAACCAACCAACCAAGCTACTAATCTCAGATGATGTTTTAGTGTTTGTGGTGTGGGTTTCCTGATCATTTGATTTAAATCTCAGTCGACTCCGGCTTTGACTGTTTTTCCATTTCTAGGTGTTGCTGTTTGTAAGAAACTCGAGTGTCGTGAAACTCTGCCCTCTTCTGGTACTCATTCAACCGCGCTGTTCTCTTATCATTGTCACTCTTAGCCCTTTTTCCTACTGACATGGTGCTGGAAACTGCTTCACAAGTGCATAATGTTCATCTAAATAACACCAGCTCAACATATTATCATATAATATCACATGTTATTGCAAAGAATTTTTTTTTTTTTAAATAATAAGATAAAATGTTGGAATAATTAACATAATACACATAAATATTAAATGTTTTCAACATTGATAATAATCAAATAATCATGTTTCTTGAGCAGCAAATCAGCAATTTAAGAATGATTTCTGAAGAATGCTGAAAATTCAGCTTTGCGTCACAGGAATAAATTACATTTACAATGTATTTACTTAAAAAAAACAGTTTTTTAAATTGTAATAATATTTCACCATTTTACTGTGTTTTGATCAAATAAACGCAACCTTGGTGGACATCAAAGACTTTAAAAAAATCTTAATTAGTCCAGACTTATTTAAAAAACATCTAATTATTACATCAAAGCCAGTTTGTGATCTTAAAGGAGCTGCATGAAATTGCTTTAAGAGATGTTTTCAAAACTAGGATTAAGACTTGTGAGCAACAAATGATTGCAATGCAATATGTTTGATTCAGTGGTTCATGTTGAGCACCGGCACAGTTTTGATGGGTTTCAAGTCAGTCTGTAAAGTAGATTGTGACTGTAACTTAATTCTGTAAGCAGAGCACAGTCTGGTTTATTGGATTTTTGGTTTAATTATAAATTCAAGCATGTGCAGGCATTTAAACTGAATAGAAAATAAGCTTGATTTAATTAATTTCTTCATACAGACAGTATTTGAGATGCTTCTGTCTGCTGTTGAATGCAGCAATTAGTTCTTGTTTTTAAGTGAATATTTAGTCAAAATTTGTCTTTGTGACCAGATTGTCACTTCTCAGTATTGTGATAGTTCTATATCATAACATATACAGTACAGACCAAAAGTTTGGAAACATTACTATTTTTAATGTTTTTGAAAGAAGTTTCTTCTGCTCATCAAGCCTGCATTTATTTGATCAAAAATACAGAAAAAAAAATGTAATATTGTGATATATTATACAATTTAAAATAATTGTTTTTAAATTTATTATACTTTAAATTATCATTTATTTCTGTGATGCAAAGGTGAATTTTCAGGATCATTATCACATGATCCTTCAGAAATCATTCTAATATGATGATTCATTATCAAAATTGGAAACAGTTCTGCTGCTTAATATTTTTTCAGAACATGTGATACTTTTTTAGGATACTTTGATGAATAAAAAAAAAAAAAAAAAAAAAAGAAGCTATGTTTTTAAAATATAAATATTTTGTAATAACAATATACACTACTGGTCAGTAATTTGGGGTCAGTAATTTTTTTTTTTTCTTTCTTTTTTTTTTAATAAAATCAATACTTTTATTCAGCAAGGATGTGTTAAAATTGATAAAAAGTGATAGTAAAGAAAATATATTATTAGAATTTTTTTTTTTTTTAATTTGAATAAATGCAGTTCTTTTTAACCTTTTATTCATCAAATATATTAGACAGCAGAACTGTTTCCAACACTCATAATAAATCAGAATATTAGAATGATTTCTAAATGATCATGTGATAGACTGGATGTTACATGTGACACTGAAGGCTGGAGTAATGATGCTGAAAATTCAGCTTTGCATCACAGGAATAAATTATTTTTTAAAGTATATTCAAATAGAAAACTATTATTTTAAGTTTTAATAATATTTCACAATATTACTGTTTTTTCTGTATTTTTGATCAAATAAATACAGGCTTGATGAGCAGAAGAAACTTCTTTCAAAAACATTAAAAATAGTAATGTTTCCAAACTTTTGGTCTGTACTGTATATGCACATGCTCGTGGTTTGTTCACAATAACCTGACGTGTTGTGTCCATATGAGTTTCTAACATTTCTTCAGAGGTCTTCTTTTATGTTTTCTCAGGAGTCTCAGTGTCTAGGAGCAATATTCAAGACAGACTTCCCTCTATAGGTACACTAAACCTGTCCAAACCCAATCAGTTAGTGACTAACAGTGGGCTTAACTACCCAAAACACTGATTCTGGAGGTGTCTGGGTGCAACTCGCATATCCTGATTAGGGACAGAAGAAAAAATATATTTTCAGTTTCCAAAATTGTAATCCCATTTTCTTCCCCAGGTGTCGCTGTATCTAGGAACAATTTTCGAGACAGACTTCCATCTTATGGTATTTGATAACGCGCCTCTGACTAATCAAGAGGGAGTTTGATGAGGATTGTAGATACACAAGGACTTTAAGATCAAAGATCCCTGTGTCGTGGAGATCAATTATCCATTGTTAATTATCTTGTTGATTGCCTTGTTTTTGCTCCCATATAAGAGTAAATCATTGCCCAAAATGAATGTGAATATACTTATTGGTTGGCACCCAGTCTGCCTCTGTTCCAGCTGTCCTTTGTTTAGACACAAAATCAAACGAATGAAATTAAAATGTGGCATTTAGTTGCTGTCTGTAGCTTTGAGATCATCTAAAATTCTAAATTATATTACAAAACATATATATGCATGTTTAATCCTTTTAAAACTAAATTAAAATTTAAAATTAAATTAAAAATGTAAGTTTTAAAATAAAAATAGTACCAAAAATTAATAAATTTATATTGTAATAATTTTTATATTACAATATGTAAGTGTATAGTCCAATTAAATTCTATGCTATCTAGGAAGTTGATGTCATTTATTTAATTCAACTTTCAGTCCAGTGTGATTTTGACATAAGCTAAAGGCTGCTGGATATTTGACAAAAAGGCAACCATGCCTTTGACGTCCTGCTCCAACTTCATATTTCTTTAATATGGGGTCTTTATTATCCCATCTGTAAGGTGGAGGTATACATGATGAAATGGCTCTAAAATATCAGCTTTCCACTTACAGGCAGCAATCAATAAACTCTTTCGGTCTAAATCTGTCTGTGGAGCTTTTTCTGGAGCTTTTTCTGGAACGCAGGATGTCAAGAGGGAGATCGGTTTCCTTTGCCGGCCAGTCAGTATGTCCACAGAGGTTTTAGGCAAATCGCCAAATTTGAATGCAGGGGTTTCCAGCATTTACTGCCAGTCATCAGCTGAGCTGGGATGCTCTAATGCATCACTGATGTCTTTGTCTCCAGTGGAATGTGTGTCTGGTTGAAGCTCTTGAAACTTTTGAAATGCTGTGAACAGGTTTCTCTCGCGTTATAAGCAAAGCTCAGTCACAAACTCTCTCAAAACGAGTCCTAATTAAGAACTGAGCACAATACTTTATATTTCTGGTCTGGAATAAAAGAATAAGAATTAGGATACAACCTTGTTTCTGACCTTGTAAGTATCGTTTGCAAAAGACAAATCGAATTATATAACTTCGGTGTCCGTTCAAGCTCATTTTATTTTCCTCAAACTAACTTCAAGAAGAAATTAGTGATCTGAAGGCTCATAATGCGAGGGACATCTGTGTTTGAATTCAAGATTATTGTGTGTGTATGTGTGTGTGTATTAAAGGAATAATTCACCCAATAATGCAAATCATTTACTCACCATCATGGCGACATTCTTTCTTCAGTGGAGCACTAAAGGAGATGTTTAGCAGCATCTTTACACTGCTTTTTTGCATTCCATAAATGTGACAGTGATCAGGACATAAAAATAAAAAAAAACAATACAGAAATAGGTCCATGTATCTGTGCACTATATTTAAGTTGTTATCCGTTGGCAGGTTTATCTGACGGCTTTGAAGTGAAAACATGTTGGTGTTGCACAGAATGAAAGTCCTACAGGTTTAGAACAACATGAGAGAGTGTAAATGATGATAAAGTTTCGTTTTTGGGTGAATAATCCCTTTAAAGTTGGTGAATCTTGCACTGCTGACCTAATCAGTACTCGCCATGAAGCATCATGGATATACATGTTCATTTTACACCCTAAAGTGTTTTATTCATTCATTCATTTTATTATATTTATAGAGCACTTTACAACTGCACCTGCAGACCAAAGTGCTGTACAATCAACACAGAGCTACATACAATACATAAAACAACTAAAAAACACACAAACTAGCCCAACCCCTTGAAGGCTAATGACACAAAGTAATTTTTGACCTCGGCTTTAAAGGTGTTTATGGGATAGTAAGAAACCACTTATTAGTTGATCTTAAAGACCTAGATGACTGACGGAAAGTAATAAGTTCAGACACATAAGCAGGAGCCATTCCATGCACTGCCTTAAACACATGCAACAGAACCTTATATTTTTCAGCCTTATGTTCTTTACCGTATACTCTTCACCTCTTCCAGACATGCCAAAGTTAAATGTAAACCACAGTTCTCTCCAGGTTTCAAAGAAAGATATATTTGCGTATCATCAGCATATGATTGGTAAGATATGCCATATTTATTAAAAATTGAGATCAGCCGCAACATGTACAAGGAAAACAATACAGGGCCAATAACAGAACCCTGAGGAACCCCAGAACTCTTTTTATGCAACAAAGGGTTAAGAATATCTATTCTACAGCCTGTGTCAAGATTTGCATTTTTGTTTAGTGAGTGTGTTTCACAAAGATGAATTGTTTGATGTTGAAATGGCAAAATCCAAGAAACATCTGACGTTTGATTGTCTGCCGTTGATGTCGCATCATCCGAAAAGCCTTTTTCATTTCGCATTTTCTCATATTTTAGGGCTGAAATGGATCTGCTGCGATATTGTCCCGCAGTGATATAAATGCTGGGCATGTTGGCAGGTGCTTTATGGCTGAATATGTGTCCAGTCATGATCTCTGATGAGTCACTGGGTTTAATTCTTTGGTTTTCTCGCTTCTCCACCTGTTTGATTGCTCTCATAGGTATTTCCCGCCCCCGGTCAGACAGCGCTCCGCCCACACCTGTCAATCGGCTCAGTATGCCCACGCCCCCAACGACAACCAACACTACACCCCCTCACAACCGCAGGCACCGCCCCACTGCTGTTGTCAAGACAACCAGCAAAGCCTCAACGGTATGACCATAAAAAAACAGAAGCCCTACTCAACATATTTCTTTTTTATTTACTATCCTGATTCACTCAGAAATTTGTGTCGGCTTCTGAAAAACCAACAAATCCTCTCTAATTTACTCTCCACTCCACAGACTGGTCAGGCCAAAGTCTCGCACCAGCCGTCATCCACTTCCCCGCTCTCCAGCCCAAACCAGACGAGCTCTGAGCCGCGGCCGCTTCCGGCTCCGACCCGGCCGAAGGTCAACAGTGTGCTGAATCTGTTTGGTCAGTGGCTGTTTGACGCTGCGCTGGTCCACTGTAAACTCCACTCCGGCCTGAGCAGAGACAGCAGCATGACCGGTAACACTGCGATACATGTTATAACCAATACTGCGGTCACCCCGTTCTCATTTGTTTTTCATTTCTCTACTTATTTTACCTGTTGAGGGTGTTTTTATTTCCTTTTCTTTTATTAAATATTCCTACCTGCAAGATTGTGCCACATTCAGAATTCGTCTCCAGGGGGTGTTACGCTAGCGTAGATGCAATTATTCTGAATTTTGAGATCTTGCAAAACTAGTGAGGTTTAATATTAAGGATTTTAATATTTGTACACCTGATTGGCCACACATAGAGACCTTAAATTGCATTTCTAATTCAGATTTAATCACAGCAAATTGTATTCCTGTAGCTCAGACAGTAGAGGTCATGGGTTCAATTCCCAATTAAAATGTATACCAGTCGCTTTGGATTTAAATGCATGAATGTAAATGAGATGTATGCAGAATTGCTTAAATTCAGTGGATACAATATTTTATAGTATGTTGAGTCAAAATGCACAAAGAATTTTGATAACTGAAAAACATGCTTTATGCATTTGTCACTGGTGCAAACACTTTTATTAAAGGAATAGTTCTCCCAAATATTTTCTCACCCTCAGGCCATCAAACATTGTTTCTTCATCAGGTTTGGAGAAATGTAGCATTGCATCAGTGTCTCTGCGGTGAATGGGTGCCGTCAGAATGAGAGTCCAAACAGCTGATAAAAACATCACAATAATCCACAAGTAATCCACAGCACTCCAGTCCATCAGTTAACAGTCCATCAGACTCTCATTCTGACGGCACCCATTCACTGCAGAGCATCCGTTGCTGAGACACTGACGCAATGCTACATTTCTCCAAACCTGATGAAGAAACAAACTCATCCTATTCTTGGATGACCTGAGAGTGAGTAAATTCTATTAACTATATCTAAAACTATTCCTTTAATTAGATAGTTATCAGACAAATATCAGTCAGTGAATTGAAATTGGTCTACCAATTGTTTTGTACACGTATGTGAAGTAAAAGTAGATTCATGATGTGTTAACATTCAGCTTTCTAATATGTTTAGGATGGGTTAGTTTCCACAGTTTTCATGTATCACGCTGTTGAGAATGTGTCATTAATCTAGTCTTATTTTTTATGTAGTGAATTGATTGAAACCATTCTGTGGGGTTTTAATAGCATTGCGTACATCTTGCATTGTGTTCATTTTTGCAACACTTTTAAATGAAACTCAAAATAAAAAACCCCCTGTGTCTTTAAAAGCACAAAAGCAGAACGAAACGTCTGAATAGTTTACTGAACTCTACTACTGCTGTTCTTTGATTTGTTTCCATCTTATCTCTGTTATCTTGCAGCGACATTTTTCCAAATTCTTCTTTCTTATAAATCTTGTAAGTAGGAACACAAGCTTTACCAGTTGCAGTTCTTTGGTTCATTTCAGTTTGTTAACTTCAGTCTTTTTCGTTTTCTTTCGTTGACACTGTCACTCGTCCATTGTTGCAGTACTTGTTTTCTTGGGGCAAGAGACTTGCGCATAAACTGCTTGAGTTAAAGGTCCGAGGAGTGTTTTGACTGCTGCCCAAATCTCATTGGCTCAACTGCAACAAATATTCAGGATCCTGAGGTGGGCCGAGACCATCACGTGACCCGAGAATGTTTGTTGCACTTGACCCTTCTCCTTGATTCAACTTACCCACCATCATTAAAACCAGTTCCCACCCATACCATCTCCTGAAGGACCTCTACTAACGGATCTTCTCCAAAGAAACACACCAACCAGTCTTATTTTGAGTTTTTGCCCAGCATTTATTTGACAGCTTTTGTTTTATGTTAGCATTTTCATTGGTTCTTTTTATGTTTTTGTATGGATATTCCTGCATGTCGTGGTTGTTGGTGCAATTTGTCTCAGCCATACCATGCCTTATTGTCTTAATTAAGGATGCTGGATTATAGAAATTGGCCTTTAATCAACATTTGTCTGACATTAAATCCAACTGAGATGCTCTGAAAACAGGGAGACTGACCAGGAGATGTCGCATAGCGCGTTCTGCTCGCACACAAACACGATTCAACATTATGGCACTCCAATGCGATTCCGCGTGATCAGGCCGATTCCTCCAAATAGATACAAATGTGTCCCATTAGATTAGCACTTGCTTCCTACTGCGAATGAAATTATGCGAAAGTCCTGTCAAACAAATGTAATAAGATTTTTCCTTCCAAAAGAGTTTCTGTAGCTTGAATATTTATAGGTATAAATGGTGAATAGTATGTAATAAAACGGTTAAACATAGTATTTAAATCAGAAGTTTGGAATAATTACATTTTTAAATATTTTTAAGCAGGAAATCAGCATTTTAGAATGATTGAAGGATCATGTGACACTGAAGACTGTAGTAATGATGATGAAAATTCAGCTGCGCATCACAGGAATAAATTACAGTTTACAGTATACTGACTTAGAAAACAGCTTTTTTAAATTCTAATAATATTTCACAATTTTTACTGCATTTTTAATTTTTTTAAAAATGCAGTGTTGATGAGCATAGGAGACTTCTTTCAAAAATGTTCAAAAATCTTAATTATTCCAAATTTTTTGGCATTTAATTGTCAGAACATTTTTATTTCTCTGAATGTCACATGCATTTTAAAGTTGAGTTGTCTCGATGCATCTACATATTTAGCCTGTGCAATAAAACTTGCATGTAATTTATTCAGTATTTATTGCTTTTGACCTAAAGATCAAGCTAAAACTGTTTAAAAGCGTGCTATTGATGGCGTTACCGGTTCTGACCTATGTGAAGCGATAATTATTATAATTTTAATAATTACATTATTTTTTTAAAGCTAATTAACTATATAATTGTATATTAAATTAGAAAAATATTAATAATTATTATTTTTATTATTATTACATTTTTATAAAAGCTAATTGACTATAAAAATATTGTTATATATTAAAAATGAATATGAATAAATTAAATATATTTATGTAACAGTTTTACAGAAAATCGTGATGTTGATGTTTATAATACCTTAATATCTCGATCCCTTGCGGTCGCATTTATTAGATTAGAGCACCTGATCCGGCGTTTTTAACTGCTCTGCCGGTCTGAAGATCTCTTTGTCGGTAATCCCTGTCATGGCCTCCTGCGCTTCGCATGTGAAAGCCTCTCTGAGTGTTTGCGCTTGTGTCTCTCTCTGTCTCTCGGTCTCTCTCTCAGCCCTAGCGACTCAAGCTGGAGTTGAACTGAGACGTAAAGGCTCTCAGATGTCCACGGACACAATGGTGTCCAACCCCATGTTCGACGCCAATGAGTTTCCTGATAATTACGAGTCGGGTCGAGCCGAAGCGTGTGGGACGCTGTGCAGGATCTTCTGCAGTAAGAAGACGGGAGAGGACATACTTCCAGTGTACCTGTCCAGGTGATCACCAGCTGTTCTCAGCCCCTCAGTCATTACTCTACGAGTCACAAGTTTCTAATAATTAAGATTCTTTATGTTTCTGAAAAGTCTCTTATGCTCAACAATCCTGCTTTTCTTTTAAATAAATCAATTAAAAGAAATGAAGACTTTAAGTATGCATTAAATTAACCAAGAGTGCCAAAAAATGTATATTTTAAAAAAATGCACACAAAAAAAAATATCTGGTTTCCACACAAATATTGTCTGTTTTCAACATTCATAATAATCAGAAATGTTTCTCGAGCTGCAAATCATCATATTAGAATGATTTCTGAAGATCATGTGACACTGAAGACTGCAGTAATGATGCTGAAAATTCAGCTTTGATCACGGAAATAAATTATATTTTAATAGATATTCAAATAGAAGACAGCTGTTTTACAGTGCAATAATATTTCACAATTTTACAGTATTTTTGATTAAATAAATGCAGCCTTGGGAAGCATAATTATTCCAAACCTTCTGTATCTGATGTTCTGTTCTGTCAGGTTCTACATGGTCCTCATCCAGGGTCTTCAGATATCGGACTTCATTTGCAGGCCGGTTTTAGCCAGCATCATCCTCAACTCCTCGGCTCTGTTCTGCTCCGATCTCAAAGGGATCAATGTTGTGGTTCCTTACTTCATATCGGCGCTGGAGACCATCCTGCCGGACCGGTGAACGATGCTTTCTGATTTCTGAGAAATCGGATCCAAAATATGACTACATGCTCCGTTTTTAATGCATGTTTCTTCTGCGCCCACAGAGAGTTGTCTAAGTTTAAGTCGTATGTGAACCCCACCGAGCTGAGAAGAGCTTCCATCCATATCCTGCTGTCCATGCTTCCTCTTCCTCACCACTTCGGCAACGTCAAATCAGAGGTGACAGGCTCTAGGTTTAGCATTTAATAATTTTCTCTGTAACTTGATTTTCTGAGATAAAAATACAAGTTTAATAGGCTGTGGTTTTCTAATTGCATTTGCAGGTTCTGTTAGAGGGGAAATTCAGCAATGATGACAACTCTCTTCACGACAAGGCGGTCACCTTCCTCTCCCTGAAGCTGCGATTGGTCAATATTTTGATTGGCGCCCTGCAAACAGAGACAGACTCGATCAATACACAGATGATACTAGGTACAGCTGCCTGATCAATGTGTGCATTTACTGAAAACTTATAGTTCAGGCTCTGAAATCTGACTGGATGAGCCTCGTTCAAACCCTTGATCCCTGATATACACAAACTCATGACTGAACTCGTATATAAATATTAATTAGCCATTAGTTAAGCTAATTAATTATTTTAATATTTTATAAAATAATAATAAAATATATTCATTATTGTAATATTTGTATAATATTATTTAGAGATTATTATTATTATTTTATAAAAGCTAATTAACCATATTATTATTCTATATTATTACATTAGAAAAATACAGCTATTATTATTTTATAAAAGCTAATTAATTATATTAATATTTTGTAATTAAGTTAGAAAAATAATTATTATTATTTTTATTATCAAATCATTTTATGAAAGCAATTTGCCATCAATACGGAAGTACGTAGTTTTTAAAGCTAATTAACAATAATAATATTCTATATTATTACATTAGAAAAATACAGTTATTATTGTTTTATAAAAGCTAATTAATTCTATTAATATTTTGTAATTAAGTTAGAAAAAGAATAATAATTATTATTATTATCAAATCATTTTATAAAAGCAATTTGCCATCAATAAGTACGTAGTTTTTAAAGCTAATTAACAATAATAATATTCTATATTATTACACTAGAAAAATTGTATTATTATTATTACCATTATTGCATTATATAGGCTTATTAATTGTTTTAATATTTTGTCATTTCATTAGAAAAATAATAATAACATATTAGTAGAAAAATATAGTAATTATAATTATTGTTATTATTAATATTAATATTATTAAATTATTTTATAAAGGCAATAAGGAAGTATTTAGTGATTTTACCACAGCCCGCTTCGCATCATGCCAACCAAATCTTAACTGATTAAATCAGTTTTGAGTTATTGCTTTTGTTTGATTTATGCATATTTAATAGTGATAAGTGTCCATAATAACTGCATTTCTGTCTGTTTATAGCGGCAATGCTGAATATCGTCCAGGATTCGGCTCTGTTGGAGTCTGTTGGGGCTCAAGCTGAAGTGGTACGAGTTATACTTTTTATTTATTTATGAGATGTTTAATTTCAAAGAGAGAGCTTGAAATAGTGTCAGCAACATGAAATGTGATTCAGAGCAATTACATTTTAGCAGTTAAAAATGGCATTGTGTCTCTGCTCTGTGTAGGGCAGCGTGGATGGAAGCCATTCTCTGGATAAGAGCCACAGTCGTAATAACAGCGGCATCAGCAACGCTAGCGCAGGCAGCTCCGAGGCTACGACTCCAGACAGCGAACGCCCCGCGCAGGCCCTGATGAGGGACTACGGTAAGCCCAGAGGGACACTGTGCACAACCGACCGATGCATTAGAGCCATTTGAACTTTTAACAAAAGCATTGAAAAAAAATGCTTTGCATAAATGTCACATTAGTAAAAAAAATAATAATAATGGACATGATTCGGAAATTTAAAAAAGTAACACTTGGTACCTTTGAAATGACTCTGAAAAAAAATAGCTCATAAAAATTCTATAAATATTGAACAGTATCATAAAATCCCCTCAAAATTCTAAATAGTAATTAAAAAAACATTATTAAACAAAAATATATTACATTGATTTTCCTGAAAAAATAAAAAAGTCACGTTTGACTGCAAGGTACCAAGTGTGACCCAAAAATGAAGAAGCACAGATGGAAAGCTGTGTTTTTCTTTTTAAGTGCATCTGAGGAATGTTATATAATGCATGTTTGTAGATGTTGCATGGTGTTTGTCAAACATATTAATGGTGCATTTTAATGTCAAAGTCAATTTTATTCATGTAGCACCATTAAACACAACCAAAGCTGACCAGTTGGCTGTAAAACAAGAGAAACAGAAACAGGCACATTACAAAGCAGACTAAAAAGCCGTAAAACAATACAATAACATGACTAAAATACAGTGCAATGATGCTTCATCACTGGCACGTTTTAAAATGCGTCTGCAAATGAATGTGGAATGAAGTGGATATTCTTTAAAGTGCGGCTCACGTGGAATGTCTTTAACCATTTATTTTTTTTTTCTATATAATGAATGCTTTTCTTTATTTTCAAAGCATGATGTCATATGAAGCCTAACATGGCTCTGTTATTATGATTTTGCTGGACTAAATCATCAGTGTTCGTAACTAGCGAGCGATAACGCGTTCGTGTGCTCGTCTGTGATCATGTGTATGGTTTACGGTCGCCGTCACATGACCGTCTCACGACTGCATCTCTGTGCCTGGCTTGCGTCTGGTGTGTGTGTGTGTTACTAACCCGCTGTCTGTGGCGTGCTGTGTGTTATATCCCAGCTCTCCACACAGACACGGCGGCCGGGCTGCTGATCCGCAGCATCCACCTGCTCACCCAGAGACTCAACTCTCAGTGGAGACTGGACATGAGCATCTCGCTGGCCGCTCTCGAGCTGCTGGCCGGCCTCGCCAAGGTGCGCCGACACAACCAGCTTTATATTAATGCATCAAATCAGATCTTTTTTATATGTGCACAGTTGCAATAATTACAATTTTTCAAGTCTCTACTTCATTTATTTAGTGAAAAACACAGTAAAAATTATGAAATATTATTACAATTTAAATTACATGTTTTCTATATGAATATATAATAAAATGTAATTTATTTAATAAATAAACAAATAAATAAAATAAATAATCATTACTACAAACATCAAAAACACATTACATTAATAAATCATTAAAATAAAAATACAAACATCTCAAAACACATTTCTGATTATTATCAATGTTGAAAACAGTTGCACTAATAAAAATATGGGGTTTGGAGTTTTTTTTTTTTTTTCACGGATGCATTAAATTGATTAAAAGTGACATTTATAATTTTATGTTACTGTTTTTGAACTTTCTATTCCTGAAAAATAAAATGAATCATGGTTTACACAAAAATATTGTGCAGCACGACTGTTTCCAACATTGATAATAATCAAAAATTTTTCTTAAGCAGCAAGTCATCATATTAGAATGATTTCTGAAGATCATGTGACACTGAAGACTGGAGTAATGATGCTGAAAAATCAGCTGTGCATCACAGAAATAAATTACAGTTTAACAGATATTCACACAGAAAACAGTTATTCGAAATTGAAATACTTTTTCACAATTTTTATGTTTTTACTCTATTTTTGATCAAATAAATGCAGCCTTGCTGAGCACGAGATTTGTTTCAAAAATATATTTAAAAAAAATCATAATTATTCCACTTTTGGTCCATAAATATGTGTATGTTTTTCCATCCAGGTGAAGGTGAGCGTGGAGTCGTCGGATCGTAAGCGTGCGGTCAGCTCCGTGTGCAGTTATATCGTGTATCAGTGCAGCCGTCCGGCTCCGCTTCACTCCAGAGATCTGCACTCCATGATCGTCGCTGCTTTCCACTGTCTGTGCGTCTGGCTCACAGAGCACCCCGACATGCTCAATGAGAAGGTACAAGGTCTGACAGTCTGAAACTTATCAGTGAAGCCCAAAACAAAGCTTGCGATTCGTAATTAAGCTTCCTAAATAAAGCAGCGGTGAGATTCACACACGCCTCTGATTTAATCCTGTATAAAATGGTGATAGATTTCTGAAGTTTTGATTCAATTCCACTAAATCGCTTCAGTGATTTGTTTACATTATCTAAAAAAAAATAGCATTTTATAGGGTTTACATTTTGAAATGTACTGTATGTAGGTACATATTGCTTTTTAGTACAAAATATATATACTAGTGTTCACAAGTTTTGAAATAAGTCTCTTCTGCTCATCAAGCCTGCATTTATTTGATCAAAAATATAGTAAAAAATTTGAAATATTATTGCAATTTAAAATAACTTTTGTCTATGTGAATATCTGTTAAACTGTAATTTATTTCTGTGATCAAAGTTGAATTTTCAGCATCATTACTCCAGTCTTCATTGTCACATGATCTTCAGAAATCATTCTAATATGCTAAAGAAACATTTCTGATGTTGCTGCTTAATATTTTTGTAATATTTGTGATATTTCCAGCAATAGAAAGTTCCAAAGAACAGCATTTATTTGAAATAGAAATGTTTTGTAACATTATAAATTAATTTAGTGTCACTTCTGATCAATTTAATGCATCCTTGCTGAATAAAAAAAAAGAAAGAAATCTTACTGAGCCCAAACTTTTTAACAGTAGCATACTTTATTATATTGGTGCATATATATATATATATATGTGTGTGTGTGTGTGTGTGTGTGTGTGTGTGTAGAGCAATACAACATAATGTTTAAATGAATAATTATGAAGATTTCAGTTGTTGTTTTGGCCACTCTTCTGTAGTTTGATCCGTAAGGTTAAATGCGTTTCAGTCTTGTTTTATTGTGTCTTTAAGACTGTCTGATCGAGGTGTTGGAAATCGTCGAGCTCGGCATCTCGGGCAGTAAGTCCAAAACCGGCGAACAGGAAGTGAAGTACAAAGGTGATAAAGAGCACAACCCGGCGTCGATGAGGGTCAAAGACGCTGCCGAGGCCACACTGTCCTGGTGAGGATCCTTCATGAACTGCTGTTGATTTCTCTCCCCTGGTTTTCAAGCCCGTCTGTGATTTGTGTCTCTGTGTGTTTCAGTATAATGCAGGTGTTGGGTGCGTTCCCATCTCCCAGCGGCCCCGCATCGCCCTGCAGTCTCCTGAACGAAGACACGCTGATCAAATACTCCCGGCTCACCTCCACGTCTCACAGCAACTTCAGATACTTCGTCCTGGACAACTCCGTCATCCTGGCCATGCTGGAGCAGCCGCTGGGAAACGAGCAGAGTGAGAACGACACACACGTCACTCCTCAATCCTCCTGTAATATCACCTCTGGTTTCTGATCAGTGCGTTTGTGTCGGCAGACCCCTGTCCGTCAGTCACCATGTTGATCAGAGGCATGTCCGGTCGACACGCGTGGACGATGCAGCTCTTCCATCAGCCTCGAGGAGCAAGAGCCAATCAGAAGGTTAGACTCAATCTCAACCACCAATCAGAATGTAGAAGCGCTTTTAGTAGCCAATCAGAAGCAGTTAAAATGGGCTGTGAGAGAATGTGGCTTCTCAGAATCAGTTCTTGCAAAAAAGGCTTAATTTTATTTAGTTTGATGATGCAGAGGTCAAAAATATTAATAAAAACGTCTTTTTTTTTTTCAACAAAATAAGAATGAAGATTTATCAAAATACTGTCAAACCAAAAATTATTCAGACACCAGATTTGTTTCACTAGTGGGTGCAGGACACTATAGTTCATTTATATAAGTGAGGATGGCTAAATAAAGTAATTGATACAAATTTGGGACTAAAAATTATTCATACACTTTGACCTGACCATGTTTTGCTTGAAATGAAGTTTTTCTGACACAGAGTTCTCGTCGTATTTTATCACCATTTTCTAAACTAATGAACTGTGATAATGTGAGAAATGTTTGAATAGATTTTGGTTTGGCTGTAACAAAGCAGTCAGCTGTTTAAAGACAAAACCAAGTATTTCAAATGCATCATTTAAATATGTTTAAACACTCAATTTAATGCCGAAAACTGGACATGAACACAAGTTTAGAAATAAATATGCTTTTTCATTAAATCTGTATTTTGTGTGGCTGTTTGGATATAAAACACCAACAGATGAAACAGAAAACATCAGGCTTCTTCTGCCACTGGCTGGAATTCTAACCTTGAAATCATAATCATTAAATAATGTCATGCATGTGAAAACGGTGCTACAAAATGCATCATATTTAATGAGAAACTGTGACATGCTCAAGCAAAACAGACCGTATTTTTTAAAATAAGCATCTTGAACTAGTATCCAGTGATGAGCAGAGTTATGATTACACTTCATCTGTTTATGTCCCGCAGCAAGTGTTTGTTCCTGAAAGCCGACCGGCTCCCAAAAACGATGTAGGGATTCGGTTTAACGTCAAGCACAGGCCGTTCCCAGAGGAAGTGGATAAGATTCCATTCGTGAAAGCCGACCTGAGCATCCCGGATCTCCATGACATTGTGGATAAAGAGGTAACATTGTGTTAGCTTTATAGAAGTATACAGTCGTCTTGCTCACTGTGTGTGTGTGTGTGTGTGTGTGTGTTTCAGTTGGAGCAGCAGCATGATAAGCTGCGAGGCGTGATGGGAAAGCAGATCGAGTACGAGACGAAGCTGGAGCACTGCACGGAGGAGTCCTGGAGGAACAAACCCTTCCCAGATCCGCTGACGGACTGTAAACCGCCGGCTCCCGCTCAAGAGTTCCAGACGGCCCGCCTCTTCCTCTCGCACTTCGGCTTCCTGTCACTAGAGGCGCTCAAGGTGTGATGTTTGCTCTGAATGTCTCTGTTAGGGGTATCTTTGAGGTTGTTCCTTTGGATCAGTTCCAGCTGTCAATTCTGATTCAAATTACATACTTTGGAATGAGTTTGGGGTAAATATTGTGCACTGTTATGTAAAATTTAAAAAAATGTATTGTAAAAATATTTTTAAACAATATCACACAGCGTTTGTGGATTTATTTTATTTTATATCAAACACATATTTCCTATCTGAATGAATATAAATTATAGAATTATTATTATTTATTTATTTATTTATTTATTTTTTTGGTAATTTAGTATTATTTTTATATACAATTATTGTATTTTTTTATATTTCAAATTTGCTTTTATTTTTAGATTTTTTTTATTTAATAATTAACAATTAATAATGTAAATAAAAAAGTATTATAAAAGTATTTGTGAGATTTATATTTTATATAAAACACACATTTCCTTTCTGAATGAAGATAAATTATAGATTTTTTTTTCTTTTTTTGTAATTTAGTATTATTTTTATATACAATTACTGTATTTTTTTATATTTCGAATTCGCTTTTATTTTTAGATTTTTAATTTTTATTTAATAATTGACAATTAATAATGTAAATAAAAAAATTTATTATAAAAATATTTTTAACCAATATCAATCAGCGTTTGTGATTTATATTTTATATAAACCGCACATATTTTCTATCTGAATGAAGATATACGATGCATTTTTTGTTAATTTAGTTTTATTTATATACTATTACTGTTTTTTATATTTTGAATTCGCTTTCATTTTTATATTTTTAATTTTAATTTAATAATTAACATAATTATTGATGTAAATTAAAAAATTTAATATACAAATATTTTTAAACAATATCACACAGCATTTGTGATTTTATTTTATATTTTATATTTTCATAAAAAGTGAGGAGTGCATATTTTGCACAATAATACGTTAAATATTAAAAAAAAATACGTTAATTATAAAAAAAAATCATTATAAAAGTATATTTAAGCAATATCACACTGCATTTATGAGTTCAAAATATTATATTATTAATTTTATTGGCTATTTATTTTTATTGCATTTTTTATTGTATATGTTTTTTGTTTTCCTCTCAGATTTTTACATTTTAAGCATCTAAAAATAGTTTCAGTGTCTTCATGTGTCATTCATACTGAATTCATTTTACAGTTGAACTTCAAGTAGCTGTATTTTTCTCAGTAATAAAGTTTTTTTTCTGGAGTATCTGTATTGATGTCAGGAAGAAACACTGAGGTAACTCTAGCTGGTGCTTTGTGTGTTTTGTCTCAGGAGCCTGGAAACAGTCGACTGCCTCCTCACCTCATCGCTCTGGACTCATCTGTGTCAGGCTTTTTCGACGACATCGGCTACCTGGACCTGTTACCGTCCCGGCCGTGTGACACCGTGTTTATCTTCTACATGAAAGCTGGACAGAAGAGCAGCCAAGAGGTGAATCCTCATCAGTGTCCCGCTGTGGATGTGTACTCTGAACACGGCCGGAGTGTTTTAATACTGAGCTTGTGTGTGTAGATCTTGAGGAACGTGGAGTCGTCTGCAAATGTACAGCCACACTTTCTGGAGCTGCTGTTGTCTCTGGGATGGCCGGTGGAGGTCGGACAGCATCCGGGATGGACGGGCAGTGTGTTCACCAGCTGGACTATCAACACATCCAACGGTGCTGAGACACCTGGTACATACACACACACACACACACTCACAATCACACACACACATACACACACACACACACATACACACACACTCACTCAAACACACACACACACACACACACACACACTCACTCAAACACACACACACACACACACACACACACACTCACTCACTCACTCACTCACTCACACACATACACACACACTCACAATCACACACACACATACTCACTCACACACACTCACTTACTCACACACATACACACACACTCACAAACACACACACTCACAATCACACACACACACATACACACACACACACACACACACTCACTCTCACACACACACACACACACACACACAAATATTAATAATTCTCTTTAACTTTCAGTTTTCAGTTTTATTTTTATTTTAACTTATTTTAATTCATTTTGTCACCAAGGCAAAAAATTTAATAATAATATACAGTTCTGATGTGTTTATTTTAGTGTTAATTTAGTATTACCATTATATACCATATTTATTTTCTTTTTTAATAATTTATTATATTTATTAATACATATTTTAATTTTACATTTGTACATATGTAAGGATAAAGCACTAGCTGACTGTGTTTGAGCCACATCGTGTGTGTGTGTGTGTGTGTGTGTGTGTGTGTGTGTGTGTGTGTGTGTGTGTGTGTGTGTGTGTGTGTGTGTGTGTGTGCAGATGACTCAGTGACTCTGGGAGACACTGGTGGCGGTGTGTTTAATGGAGAGAAGCGGGTGCTCTATTACGCAGACGCTCTGACGGAAATCGCCTTCGTCGTGCCGTCCCTCGGCGACTCGTCCGGTAAAACACTCGTATCTGTTCAGTTTCTGCATGCTTCTTTCTAGCACGCTGGAGTATTGATTTCTCCATTAGTTTAATGCGTTTAACCCGTTTAATGAATTCATATTGATTTATTTAATATGACAAATGTTCATTTCTCCCACCGTAGCCGAGTCCTCGGAGCACAGCTTCCCGACGGCAGACTCGGACTCTCAGATGGAGCTGTTACCCAGTTTACCGAAGCAGCCCAACCTCACGCTGGAGCTCTTCCCCAATCACTCCGACAGCATGGGACCCACACAGCGGGTAACTAAGATAACTGTGTATTGGTCTGTCACTAACTACATCTGCCAGCAAAACACAGCTTTACCCACTGCAGCTCTTTACCTCGGTGTACATGGAAAACATACACATATACAGAACAGGTCAAAAGTTTGGAAACATTACTATTTTTAATGTTTTTGAAAGAAGTTTCTTCTGCTCATCAAGCCTGCATTTATTTGATCAAAAATACAGAAAAAAACAGTAATATTGTAAAATATTATTACAACTAAAAATAATAGTTTTCTATTTGAATATACTTAAAAAAAAAAATAATTTATTCCTGTGATGCAAAGCTGAATTTTCAGCATCATTACTCCAGCCTTCAGTGTCACATGTAACATCCAGTCTATCACATGATCATTTAGAAATCATTCTAATATTCTGATTTATTATGAGTGTTGGAAACAGTTCTGCTGTCTAATATATTTGATGAATAAAAGCTTAAAAAGAACTGCATTTATTCAAAATAAAAATAAAAATTCTAATAATATATATTCTAATAATATATTTTCTTTACTTTACTATTT
>NC_056577.1:32089733-32107233 GCF_018340385.1 Cyprinus carpio | reverse complement strand
TACTGTGCATGCGTAATATAAGCGGCTTCATTTTATGTATGTTTTATATGAGGTTTGTAGTTAGTAATATGAATTATTGAGACAATGATTAAAAAAAACATAAATAAAAAAAAAATCATTTAATCCCTGATTTGTGTTGGGTTATTTGGTAATTTTTATTTTTTATGCTGGTAATTTTATGTTAGATCATAGTTTATCCTACAAACCTAACGGGGAACATGTTATATTTATATTTATTTCATTATATTTATAGTTATGTTTATGCCTCATTAATAGTTTATGCTCAGTTAATAGTTCAGCCATAGTTAAAAAAATCTTAACTGTAATTTTATTATTATTAATAATAATAAAGTATTTAAAAAGTATTGAATACATAACATTATTTTATTTTTTTATACATATTTAGTTTTATTCACGTTATATTTAAAAAGTTTTATAACAGTAATTTTATACCAAATTTATAGAGCATGCATGCATGTATTTTGCTGCATTTTAATGTGTTGTAGACCTCTGTAGATTTATTTGAGGTTTCCTGCACTAAATACAGTAAGTACAGTTTTAAGGAAAGTGCAGTGAAATGTTAAAGCATAGAGCCTTTGTCAGTATGTCATTATATTTATAGTAATATTTGCACCTCGTCAGAATTAAAGCTTACTGCCACTGTAGTTAAAAAAATATGAATGTCATTTATTTTACTTTAAAAAAAAAATGTACTTGCATAATGTTTTTTAAGTAGATAATATATATATATTAATTCAATGTAAGATTATAGCACTAAACTCAACCATCATCATAATATTTAGCCAGCTGATTGGTTTATTGATTACATTTTTTGTAGTACAATTTTTTTTAGAAATATGCAAATATGTCATTATCTAGTTAAGTATGCACTAATTTGCATACATTTTCAGAACAGAAATATAGGAATAAAACTGACAATTTTTTTTTTAAGTTTGGTGTGTGTGTTTGTTGTGGAAGAGGAGAAACATGTTTTGTTTTTTTTCACTCATCTGGAAAAACTTATGTAACGCCAAAATCTCAAAACTGACCAGTGCTTTTTCTTGTATCTTGCCTTATCTTATATCTTGTTAAATGTTTAAACATTCTTAAACCAAGATTAATTTATATGAAGCTAAATAAATAAATAAACTCAAGGAAGAACTAGTTTATTTTTCCCCAGTTGATTTATTACATTAAGATTAATTGTAAACTTTTTTTTTTTTTGCAATGATTGCAAAAGTTTTCTAAAATATTATGATTAAATATGCAAACCTGTAATTATTTAGTTAAACATGCATGCATTAATTTGCATGCTTTTCCAAAACATAAAGCTTATTTTAAAGTGTTTTTACAAATCAAATCAAAGGGGGAAACTAGTTTATTTTTCTGATATTTGTTCTTATTTAAAACTTAAAATGATTAATTATGATGCATTTTTTCCAGAAAACAAACCATAATATCTTGTGCATCACGTATGTTAATAAACATAAACAAGAATGTTTAGACATTTGTACAGGAAAACAAAAAAAAATATTAAGAAAATCATTTTTGCAGTGTTTATTTAGCAAATAATTACAGTTTGCTTTGGTATATTGTTTCTAATGTAATGGCATCACAAAGAAATATTTATTTTACTTTTACATTTATGCGTTTGACAGGTGCTTTTATCCAAAGAAGCTCGCATTGCATTAAGATATTTGTTTTCAGTTCATTCAAATCCTGTTTGTGTCCCATGTGAGTGTGCAGTATCTCAGGATCTGATGCCGTGAGCTCTGTTCTGGACAGCAGAAGGTTTTGTGGCCCCGTAAGGTTCTGGCTCTCGGCCCGCCGTGGGTTCCTGTGGTCCGGTGCCAAGTGTCCATCTTACCCAGTTTGAAGCCTGTTGTTGCCTTATGCTGAACTTTCCTTGTATGGACACTCTTCAATTTCCTATGGAAGCTTGTTTCTGCCACAAAATGTGAAAAAAAAAGATCTTGTATCTATAATGCATTTACATATTTTTTTTTTTTTTTTTTTTTTTTGTAAAAAGTAACTTACAAAGATTATTGGAGTATGTTTTATGAGAAAATACTATTTCAGACGTTCTACATAAACATCTTCAACATTCAGCAACAGCAGAGTGTTTGGCGTTCTGGAGTGGCTTCATTGAGCTTCAGTGGCTTCATCTTCAGCAGAGCCAGATGGCCTGTTCTCAAGGATTAGATTTAGTGTTTGTGTGCTGTTTCATGTTTTTTTTTTTTTTTTTTTTTTTGAGAGAGAAATGCCAACAGTTCTGTTGCTCAGAACAAAAGACTTTTTGCTTTTATTGGTTTATCTTTCATATTCTATTGTCATTTTATCTTCAAATCCTCTCACTATACTAATGTTATTTGTTTAAACCATAAACTCAGCATAAACTCAGGATTGTGAGATATAAACTCAGATTTACGATATAAACCCAGAATTATGAGATATAAACTCAGAATTATGAGATATAAACACAGAATTATGAGATATAAACTCAGATTTATGAGATATAAACTCAAAATTATGAAATATATAGTCAGATAAAACTCAGGATAATGAAATATAAACTCAGAATTATGAGATATAAACTCAGAATTGTGAGATATAAACTCAGAATTATGATATAAACTCAGAACTGTGAGATATAAACTCAGAATAATGAGATATAAACTCAGGATTATGAGATATCAACTCAGAATTATGAGATATAAACTCAGAGTTATAAGATATAATGTCAGAATTATGAGATATAAACTCAGACTTGTGAGATATAAACTCAGATTTGTGAGATATAAACTCAGATTTGTGAGATATAACCTCATATAAACTCAGATTTATGAGATATAAGCTCAGAATTATGAGATATAAACTCAGATTTATGATATAAACCCAGAATTATGAGATATAAACTCAGATTTATGATATAAACCCAGAATTATGAGATATAAACTCAGATTTATGAGATATAAACTCAGATTTATGAGATATATAGTCAGAAAAAACTCAGGATAATGAAATATAAACTCAGATTTATGAGATATAAACTCAGTATTACGATATATAAACTCAGAATTATGAGATATAAACTCAGAATTATGAGATATAAACTCAGAATTATGAGATATAAACTCAGAATTATGAGATATAAACTCAGAATTATGAGATATAAACTCAGATTTATGAGATATAAACTCAGAATTATGAGATATAAACTCAGTATTATGAGATATAAACTCAGAATTATGAGATATAAACTCAGATTTATGAGATATAAACTCAAAATTATGAGCTATATAGTCAGAAAAAACTCAGGATAATAAAATATAAACTCAGATTTATGAGATATAAACTCAGATTTATGAGATATAAACTCAGATTTATGAGATATAAACTCAAAATTATGAGCTATATAGTCAGAAAAAACTCAGGATAATGAAATATAAACTCAGATTTATGAGATATAAACTCAGAATTATGAGATATAAACTCAGATTTATGAGATATAAACTCAGAATTATGAGATATAAACTCAGATTTATGAGATATAAACTCAGATTTATGAGATATAAACTCAAAATTATGAGATATATAGTCAGATAAAACTCAGGATAATGAAATATAAACTCAGATTTATGAGATATAAACTCAGAATTATTAGATATAAACTCAGATTTATGAGATATAAACTCAGAATTATGATATAAACCCAGAAGTATGAGATATAATCTCAGAATTATGAGATATAAACTCAGATTTATGATATAAACCCAGAATTATGAGATATAAACTCAGAATTATGAGATATAAACTTAGAATTAAGAGATATAAACTCAGAACTGTGAGATATAAACTCAGAATAATGAGATATAAACTCAGAATTATGAGATATAAACTCAGAATTATGATATAAACTCAGAATTATGAGATATAAACTCAGAATTATGATATAAACTCAGAATTATGAGATATAAACTCAGAATTATGAGATATAAACTCAGAATTATGAGATATAAACTCAGTATTATGAGATATAAACTCAGAATTATGAGATATAAACTCAGATTTACGATATAAACCCAGAATTATGAGATATATAGTCAGATTTATGAGATATAAACTCAGTATTACGATATATAAACTCAGATTTATGATATAAACTCAGAATTATGAGATATAAACTCAGATTTACGATATAAACCCAGAATTATGAGATATAAACTCAGATTTATGAGATATAAACTCAGTATTACGATATATAAACTCAGATTTATGATATAAACCCAGAATTATGAGATATAAACTCAGATTTATGATATAAACCCAGAATTATGAGATATAAACTCAGATTTATGAGATATAAACTCAGATTTATGAGATATAAACTCAGATTTATGAGATATATAGTCAGAAGAAACTC
Organism: Cyprinus carpio; assembly: GCF_018340385.1. Lineage (NCBI taxonomy): Eukaryota > Metazoa > Chordata > Actinopteri > Cypriniformes > Cyprinidae > Cyprinus > Cyprinus carpio. The sequence continues at coordinate 32,102,810 of NC_056577.1, read as the reverse complement.
AGGATAATGAAATATAAACTCAGATTTATGAGATATAAACTCAGTATTACGATATATAAACTCAGATTTATGAGATATAAACTCAGATTTATGAGATATAAACTCAGAATTATGAGAAATATAGTCAGAAATACTCAGGATAATGAAATATAAACTCAGATTTATTAGATATAAACTCAAATTTATGAGATATAAACTAAGAATTATGAGAAATATAGTGAGAAAAAACTCGAATTACGAGATATAAACTCAGTTCTATGAGATATAAACTCAAAATTATGAGATATAAACTCAGATTTATAAGATATAAACTCAGATTTATGAGATATAAACTCAGAATTACGAGATATAAACTCAAAAAGATGAGAAATAATCTCAGAATTCTAAGAACATAAATTTAAACTGGTTTCACCCACAGACATGTCATGCCCATGTGATGATGTAAGCTACTAGTCACTGCAGTAACCAGCATCATCCAAACACTGTTGAAGATTTTGGGCTCTGAATGCTCTGTGATTGAAGCCAGTCATGTAGTCATGGTAACCAGCCCTAACCGGTTTAAACGATTCATTTGTGCAACTCTATCTCTCAGCATCAGTGATGATGAACACAGTCACTGATCAACAAAAGTTTACAGGTCAAATCATTACAACATCCAGAACATGCTTTAAAAAACCTTTTGACCCTGAGATATTCCTGGTAGTTCTGCTGTAAAGGTACCAAATCAAATTCATTTCTATAGTTCTTTTCACCATACATATTGTTTAAAAGTAGCTTTACAGAAAATAATATATTAAAGTTGACTAGTTTACTATATATAACTTTAAAATTATATACAGTATAGGTCAAAAGTTTGGAAACATTACTATTTTTAATGTTTTTGAAAGAAGTTTCTTCTGCTCATCAAGCCTGCATTTATTTGATCAAAAATACAGAAAAAAAATGTAATATTGTGATATATTATTACAATTTAAAATAATTGTTTTTAAATTTATTATACTTTAAATTATAATTTATTTCTGTGATGCAAAGCTGAATTTTTAGGATCATTATCACATGATCCTTTAGAAATCATTCTAATATGATGATTCATTATCAAAGTTGGAAACCATTTCTGCTGCTTAATATTTTTCAGAACATGTGCTACTTTTTTTAGGATACTTTGATGAATTAAAAAAAAAAAAAAAAAAAGAAGCTATGTTTTTAAAATATAAATATTTTGTAATAACAATATACACTAGTGGTCAGTAATTTGGGGGGTCAGTAATTTTTTCTTTCTTTCTTTTTTTAAAGAAAAATCAATACTTTTATTCAGCAAGGATGTGTTAAATTGATAAAAAGTGATAGTAAAGAAAATATATTATTAGAATATATATTATTAGAAAATAACCTTTTATTGATCAAATATATTAGACAGCAGAACTGTTTCCAACACTCATAATAAATCAGAATATTAGAATGATTTCTAAATGATCATGTGATAGACTGGATGTTACATGTGACACTGAAGGCTGGAGTAATGATGCTGAAAATTCAGCTTTGCGCACAGGAATAAATTATTTTTTTAAAGTATATTCAAATAGAAAACTATTATTTTAAGTTTGTAATAATATTTCACAATATTACAGTTTTTTCTGTATTTTTGATCAAATAAATGCAGGCTTGATGAGCAGAAGAGACTTCTTTCAAAAACATTAAAAATAGTAATGTTTCCAAACTTTTGACCTGTACTGTATATGCTGTATGACTGCACATGGCTTTACATTAATGTCAAATAATATAATGTAAATTCCTTCATACGTTATATTCAGGTTGTCAAAGATCATGAGAACCCTGGTTATTAAATAAAAATGACATCTGAACAAATTAAAATGAGTAATGATTTCAGCTCTTGAGTTTCACCTGTTTGAGCTTCTTGTTTTGTCTTATTTTCCGTTGTTTTAAGACGTATGAGAAGCAATAAGCATCTATTAGTGAAACACTCTCATGGTTTAAAGGTCAGGCTTTCAGAAACTAAAATACAAAAACATGAAATCAACACTGAAATCATGCTTGTCCTATCAAAATATAATGATTAATCACTTTCCCTTTCAGTTCTCAGCTGTTCATCTTTGTAAATGTACAGTAAGGGTGTTTTATTTTACATGACCTGAGATGTTTTATGATTATCGTCATCGTCTGTACTGTAAGGATGATGATGCTGAGCACACACAACCTGAAAGGACTCATTGTTAGCTGAGATGTTGTCATGGCAACACAACCCAGAAGAGATGAAAAGCAGCATTGCTTTTGTTATTACAAACACGCTCAGATATTGATGAGTTATCACAGCCGTTCTTCTGATAAATAAGCTTTTCTGGTCGTTTTTTTCTTTACAGTCCCCCAATGCTCGTCAGAAAACAAATGTTTGTTGTGTTTTTGGTCGATCTCATGTTAAATTGCGAGTGATTTTTGGCTTTCTCACATGGGAAGTAAATGTGTGAGTGCTGCTAGGCCATTGATTCCCAGCGAGAGCTCAGAATGTGATCAATAATACATCCATCCAATAAATACATACACACTCCCTTTTATAAGACATCACACCACCACCAACCATCACTATTCAGCACAGATTTCATCTAAATGTGAAGAGAAAAGAAGAAACAATGTGATTTTAATGTGCATCAGATTTCAGGCAAAATTCCATTATTTCTTAAAGATGAATTGGATCAACCAAGGTCAGTCCAAATCATATTTCACCCCAAAATCTAAAGAAAGAAACCTAAATGTCTAACCCGAACGTGAAATTTTGGAACATCTAAATTAACTGGTTTCATTTTCTTAAATTATATATATATTAAAAATTATTTTACACCAATGAAGTCATTTTTAAAGCCCGATCAGTTACTGTGCTTTTCCATTTTTATTGCATTATGTAAATTATTTTTGTCATTTAAGCATGTTACATTTGAGGAATATTATGTGTTACATTACATTCTCAGAGGAATCAGTATAAGTTACAGATCTCCATTCGGCTGGTTTGTTCTGAGCTTGTTGAGAAGTCGATGACTGAGATGAATGACTGGAAAGAAGCCGCAGTGAAGATGCTGTTAAATATAGAAGGCCATGAGAGAATGACGCAGCTGCCCTTGAATCGTCACACACTCTGTTATTGGGTAAGTCCTGCATCACTGTGGCTCAGAGTTACTGTTAATGATCTGATCAAACCAGTATTAACCTTAAGTCTATGTGACAACGCACATGGCCATCAAAACTAAATGTATTGGTCTTTAACCATCAAATTATGTTTCAGGTCGGTTTGACCCACAGTTATTGGTAACACAGATGTTTTTCTTGACATTCTGTCATTTGTGACTCTGTCTGTAAAATCCAGGCTGAAGTTTCAAAATCTAATTATGAGATAACAAGCATCAAAGTTTGATTTCAACTATTAATTTTACTGAGACTTCAATCTTTGACATGGCCTTACTCAGTCGGTATTAAAGATATCATGGTTACATTTTCACAGAATGTTCTTTAGATTATGAAGGACGATTTTATGTAAAACAGTAAATCACACAAAAAAAGGCAGGGTCACATTTTTTCTCATTTCTCATTTCTGTGGTGTTGTGGGGCATGCATATGAAGTTTTTATTACAATTGTGATGTTAACAGGTCAATTTTACCCACATATTTCATGGTTAAAAGATACACAGACCAAAAGTAATAATAAAAACAGATGCTTTTAACCCAAGAAAAATATGCTCTCCTCAAGGTGTAAATTTTTATCAGTTAATGCATGTGAATTTTGCTGGGAATCGAACCTGTGATCTTGGTGATCAGGAAAGCACACCCCCCAAAAAATTTAAATAAATAATAAAAATAAGAAGAAAAAGAAATAATTTTAGAAAGAAAAGATTGTTTAAAAATTATCATCTTGGCATTCAGGAAAGCACACAATTTTTCTTTTTATTAAACGTAATAGAGAGAGAGAGAGAGAGAGAGAGAGGTGTGTGTGTGTGTGTGTGTGTGTGTGTGTGTGTTGTTTGTTTGTATTGTTTTTGATGTGATACAAACAAGTTTTAACCATCAAACAAAACCAAACATGGATTTTTTTTAAGCCTTATATAATATTCCAGGTCAATTTGAACCACAGTTTTACAGATACAGTTTTTAAAATGTTTCCATGTTTATTTATTTATTTGATTTATTTATTATTGTGTGAGAAATATTAATGTTAAAGGTTTACTTTTTTCATAGCATGATTTTTGGTGAATTGTATTGAATTCAATAAGGAATCAGTTTGACCCAGAACTGAATGATTGTGTCCAGAATTTTATCGTAGGCATTTAAATGCGTGACTGGCTCTGAAAGCATCAAGAGATCATTTCTGAACGTGCTGTTCCCGAGTGTCGTCGTTGGCAGGTCTGATGTGAGCTGAATGATCTGAGATAGCTTTTGACTTGATTAGCAGGGTTCTGGAGCGGCTCTCGTGTGTCTCGGGAGACGCTGCTGTTGTCTGGAAACAAACACACGGAGCTTCAGTATGACGAGTAAACAGAGTCTTATTCAGCAAATGTTGTATCTGCTCGTGATGCTCGCCATCGTCAGCGTGCTGGATGTGTGTCTTGTGCTGTGGATGGGTATTTCAACACTCTAAATACTGTTTTCCTTATAATTCTTCTACAGAAGAAAGATCATCTGATGCACCATATATTTTATAGGGTTGCATTCCAAAAAAAATCCACAAGCTTTCTGAAATCTTCAACATTATAATATAAAATCTGTGTTTGACTTTTATTCTTGCTCAAAACAATAATTAAAAAAAAACAAAGAGCATCAAGCACACTGGGAATATGTACTGTACAATGGGGGAATTATTTCCTCATCATACATATGCATTTAAGCCGGTCCAACAATAAAATTATGTTGCATTTTGTTTTAATTTGGCATAAAAAGGGCTTAGGGCTTACTGAGGGCTTAGGCTGGTTTCAGCTGTTTCTTCAGCAGATTTTTGTATTTTAAGAAAAAAATCCTTGAATCCTGAAATCCTGAAAATTTTCTCAGTTAAATTTACAGACATTTCCTTTAACCCTACAATGATATGCATAATTCAAAATATGGGTAAAATGCCAGTGAAAATCAATAAGGAAAATATTAACACACTACACTGGACTTTTCTTAGAGTGTAAGAGGAAGCTACAAACCAAACAAATTAAATGTGCAATAAATGTGCAAATTAAAAGAAAACCTACATTTTTTTTTTAATCTGTCAATTTATTATTTATTAATTTAATCTGGCACAAAATTGCATATGCTGGTTTTAACTGGTTTGACCAGCTGGTCTTTCAGCCTGACTAGAACCAAAACCTTCTAAAACCAGCTAACAGATAAGTCTGGTTTAAGATGTGCTTTCAGCAGATAAACTATGAACCAAACTATTTAAATATGCAATAAAAGTGCCAAACATGTACATTACAATTTATTACTTATTCTTACAGATTTACTAAATAAATCTGGTTTTAGAGTGCTTGGAAATCAAGCAGGTGTGACCAGCTAATAAAACCATCATAAGCAATTACAGAAAGCGCGTATATTTATTAAATCTGGATTTGGAAACAAACATCACTTATAGCTATAAGGTCAGTGTACTATGCTTGCCTTTGAAAGCCCCAAACAGGTTGTGCAATATAAGTGCAAATAAAAAAATAAAAAATAAAAAAATAAAAATAATAATAATAATAAAAACATTTCTTACCTGCTGTTAAATAAATAAATAAATACGTCAGCCTAATCAGGCTAGTCTGCAGGTTGGTTTCAGAGGGTTTTGCGATCAAGCAGGCTGACCAACTTACACAAGCTAATTAAACTACAGAAAGGTAATTTTTCCATTAAATCTGGATTTAAAATAAAAACAAGCATCATTTATGGCTATAAGGTCCTGTAAGATGCTCGCCTTGGAAACCCAAACAGGACTAATTACCTTCTCAACATCAAAACTAGCTCTCCAGGGAGAGTCAAACCTGTGTAGAGAGAGAGTGAAGAGAAAGGGTTTGTGTGTGTGTGTGTGTGTGTGTGTGTGTGTGACAGAGAGAGAGAGAGAGAAAGTGAAGAGGGAGGGTGTGTGTGTGTGTGTGTGTGTGTGTGTGTGTGTGACAGAGAGAGAGAGAGAGAGAGAGAGAGAGAGAGAGAGAGAGAGAGGTAGGCTGCAGATCGTCTTGGCGTCGCTATTGGCTTCTTGTTCCTCCGCACGCCCTCCGCGCCGCGCACCTCTAGCGCACAGTGATGCTGGCACCTGGCGAAGGGCGGAAGACCCGCAGCATCAGCAGCAGCGGATCTCCATGACGACAGCAGCACCTTCAGCATGGTGCAGAAATCCCGCAACGGCGGCGTGTATCCCGCCCCGCAGGCCGAGAAGAAGCTGAAGGTGGGCTTCGTGGGGCTCGAGGCGGGCGCGACGGAATCCAGCCGAGACGGCGCGCTGCTGATCGCGGGCGCGGAGGCGACGAAGCGCGGCAGCATCTTGAGCAAACAGCGCTCCAGCATCTCCGGGAAGAGGCCGCCGAAGCGCAACGCGTTCTACCGACGCCTGCAGAATTTCCTCTACAATGTTCTGGAGAGACCTCGCGGATGGGCGTTCATCTACCACGCTTACGTGTGAGTACCATCACAACAAAGAGCTTCTGGAGGCTCTCGGGCGCACTGGCATCATCTCGCCTTTGATGAGATGCTCAGAGGGTGGCGGGATTGTTCGAGCGATAGAAGAGGGGCTGCTTTTTATATCACTCCAGCAAAAGGTTCCTTTGTGTTTCTTTAACATTAAGTGTTCGATTTAGAGCCTAAAGAACCCTTTAATGATCATTGTGTTGTGGATCATTCCTTGTAGAAAAGCGCTTCACATGTTTACAGAGTGGCATGATTGTTCAAGTAATAGAACATGATGTGACTTTTCCTCTGTCTGTTCTATTACTCCCAAAAAAGCTATAAAAGCTAAAAAGCTTTAGATGAATATCTGCCCAAAGAGCTTTTATATCCTGCAGTGAATCGTTCTGTTTGGGACTTTAGGCTCTTGTTCTTCGTGACAGTGAACTGTAATCTGCTGCATTTCTGTTGTGCATGTCATGCGTTTAGCAGAAGTTATGGCCAGAGAAGATGGTGCAATTCCTTCCGGATGCTGATTATATAATTCTAAAAGGATTGAGACAATAGCACAATGTTAATGGTATTAACAATTAAGTTTAGAGCTGGATTAATGATCATTGTGTTAAGGCTTAATGTTCCTTCGTCTTCTGTTCCTTGTGGAAAAGCGCTTAATTTTTAACCCTCTGGGGTCCGAGGTGATTTTGGGGCCCTTGAGATGTTTTGACATGCCCTAACATTTGTGCTCATTTCAGCTGCTTATAACATACTACTGGTCAACGTGTAACTTTTTTTGTATTCAGCACAAACTGTGCTACAACAATATGTGAGCAAGATTGATCTACATGTGTGCATTTTAAAAAAAAAAAATATATATATATATATATATATATATATATATATATATATATATATATTATGCATGATTGGTAAGTTTTGAGGAAATCAATGTAGCTGAAATAAGGCCATAAAACCCATACTGAATAGTTCTGAATAAGACTTTTGAGTAATCAGTCTTGTAGGCTAGAATATTTACATCAGAATGATGATTCATATTGAGCGGCAGGATTGATATAGTAGAAGATAATGTGACTTTTCTTCTGCTAGTTTAATATATCACTCTAAATACGCTTTGTTTATATGAAGAGCCACTCTGAAGACCCTCTTAAATAGCAATGAGTCATTCTGCTTGAGACTCGTGTTCTTCATGGTGAAGGTCTGTTAGCATTTCTGTTGTGCATTTCGTGCATTTGACAGATGTTATCACAACAGAAGATGGTGCAGATCCTTCTGGTAGCTTATTATATCATTCTAAAAAGATTTTTTAATGTTATAAATAGTTCATTTTAGAGCCAGATCTGCCTAGAGAACCCTTTCATGACCGTTGTGTTGAGGCTCAATGTTCTTTTGGCTTCTGTTCCTTGTGGGAAAGCGTTTCATGTTTTTTGTTGCACATTTCATGCAACTGAACAATGTGTACTTGTTTTAGCAACTGAAGATGGTGCATTTTCTTCCTATCAATCTAATAAGATTTCTTAAAGCTTATTAATAGCTCAGTTTCATCATGTTGACGTTTTCTGCACTAGATTCATGTTCTTTATGAAGTCTAAAATCAGGATTGTTTAGCACCGATGTGAAGGCAGTAACAATTGTTTAATTGAAGACTGTTTTAGCAACAGAACATGGTTCTGTGTGACTTTTTGTTGGTTCATTATATCCCTCTGAAAGCTTGTTTTGTGATATTAATAGATTTTATTTACCCAGAGAATCTTTTCATGCTCAGATTTCGTGCAACACAATGTGTTGGTGTTCGAAGGTTCTTGTTACAAGCTGAAGAAATCCAATCTAATGTAATTTAGAGGCACATCTCAAGCTTGAAAGAGATTTAGTTTCAAATTCCCTTGTTTTAGCTTGTCCAGAGCTCATGTGAAACTGCGCTGTTTCTCATTCTCTCCTCATCCAGATCTGGATTCATATTTTGTACCTGGTCCTGTATTATTATTCACCTGTAATCAGCATCAACCGCTGCACAATCAGAGCAACACACCGAAGGCAGAATGACAAACAAACGTCTGCAATCACTTCTGCATTCTGTAAAAACACAGTTTAATCAGTGAAAATACCACATATGATCAGTTTCCATGCGTCAGATTACTATTACAAGCATGAACTGTGGCATTGCTTTAAGATATCCCACGGTACTGACTGACTGTCATGATTAATGTACCATCAGGTACATACCATTATCGGTTGTTATATATCAAAGTTTAATTATGTATTTCCAGTATGTTTGGTGATATCAGCTGCAGATGTAGACGTGCTCACCAGCGACCCTGTTTTGAAGCACATACGGCGATACCAGTGCATGTATCTTTACAGCATTGCCCTCCGACCGCGTCTAATCTCACTCAATTAAGCGTGAGTCAGCGGCTCATTGAAGGCAATGTGAGGTGGTTTCAGCACCGCAGCTTGTGAACAGCTCCCGTGAATCTCACAGCAGCCCTCAGACACAGATGCATGAGCAGAAACAGCATTTACACTCTGAGATTAGGTCATTAAACACAAGAAATGGAAAGCTAGATCATTTATTAAAGAAAGATGCACAAACATCATAATTGTTATGTTGCGGTCATTTCGACCTGGAGAGGATTTTTTTTTTTGTTTAAAAAAGCTAGTTAATGTTATTGCATTGGACTAAAACTTATACTGACTTTGCTCACATGGGGTATAATAACTTCCCAAAAAATTATGTTTTTGTGCTTTTTTTCTTTTCTTTTTTGTTTCCCACCTTGTGGTGTTTCTGGTCGAAAATGATTGGCTTATGCATTTCTTGTTATGCTATATATTTTATTACCAAAATCTTGGATTAAATTTTTTTTTTTCATTTTTTTTTTTCAATTAGCACAGGTCTTGTATTTCATTTCATAGGCCTTATTAGTCTTTGAGTGATTTTTGCCAAAATCATTTACAAATAATGCTTTTTTCAACCAAAAACAGAGGCTTAAATCACCAGTGTTTATAGCAGAACTCATCTATTTGTTGCATTTTGGACATTTTTGTGTTAAAATTCTCACATTCTTTGTGATTTTTAAAAAAATGTTAAAACATCTCAAAAATACCACCTCAAACAGCCCAAAACAGCAATATGGACTCTTAATGGTGTGCTTAATTCCCTTAATTAATCGTAATATAATTAAGAAATGAATACTGCATATTAAACTTATATTAATATGTTACTTTCTTATCATTCAGGTCCGTAATATAATGACAGTCTTTATTTACTTGCCATTTTCACAGTCTTTCTAATGAAAACCAACCAATCATATTGTCTTTTTGCCATCTTTATTATCTTTTTGTCTTCACAGCTGAATATTAATATTCTTTTCCCCATTTCTTAATATGTGCAGTCTTTTCCTTCCTATCTGATGTACTGTACTTGTTTCTCTTTATCTGGTTTACTCTTTATCGTAATTATATTTAATTAAACAATGGACTCATTAGTCAATGTTATCATAAACCCTGAGCATCGGGATTATATCTGATCAAATTAGCAGCTCTGTGGGTGTAGATACAGGATTGGTTTCTTCATGGTTCCTCCAAAGCATTCTTTCCATGCCATAAAAATGCTATACATATTGCTATATTTTAAGCTAGAAACCCAAGTGTTGATTTGACAGTATGAACAGGACTGTAGTCAATAATAAGGTGTTTTTGAAATGTTTTTGAAGTTCTGCACTCTTAAATTTTAGCTGCAGATGTGTCTAAACCGCTGTGTTTCCGTGTCGTGTCTGAGAATGAGACACGTTGGCAGAAAACTGCAGAGTAACATGCTCAAGTCAGCAAAAACTGCTAATCGTAGTAGACAGTTTGGAAACCAGAGACGATGAGTTAAATAAATAAATGACTCAAAACTGCTGCTTTCTCTGTGTTTTAGAGGTGCTGATGTTCACCAAATAACAGCAGTAAAGTCAAACGATGTGAGTACTTCACAAAGAAAATGCAATTGAAGCTATCATGCACTGTAAAAAAAATTATAATAATTTATGAAAAAAAAAAAAACTGTGGTTGCCCTAACCTTAACATGAAAACTATATTTTACGAAATAAAAAAAAATGCGAAATATGACATTTTAAGTGTTGCTGATTGAAATTAAATTTACTGTAAAAAATATATATATATATTGCATTAACTGAAATAGTTAATATACCAAATTATTAAAATATGTTTTGTTCCGTTTATGATATACTGACAGCTACCTTAAAAACACAGAGGATGAAGAGAAAACCACATGAAGTTCATTACAATTCACTTTCCCACATGTTGAAACACTAATATATAGAAGGTTCACCGTGTCGTACAAAACACCATAAAATAATGCAATAAACATTCAATTAATAACATAAAATGTAACATAAAAAAACGTAATGTACATAACTAATAAGAAAAACATAAGAAGAAACTGTTATTTCAATGCAAAGCAATAAAATGTAAGCTGTCACACAAGGAATTGTGCCAATTTTATGCTCTTTTCGCCTTTTTTACTTCCCAAAACAGTATTTTATTGTAAAATTCCCAATAGATGACTCATTCGATTTAGTGCAGTTTTGCACCATAACTAAATGTATCATTAACCAGTTATTAGGTTTTTACTGCAGTATTTTACCATTTAAATTACAATCATTTTTAACAGTGTAGTTTACCAGACAGGTGTTTTAGTTTTCACTTTAGATGCACTTTTGCATCGTCTTCATTTACTCACCAAGAGTACAGTAGATAATGTTTTATGTGAGGGAGTGAGTGTGTTTGTTCAGCATGTGAAGAATAACTTCTGTGATGCTGACGTGATGAATTTGGTCATCATCTCGCTGTGGGAGCAGACAAACATGACACACACGTCCCTCCTGTGACGACACTGTGCTGTAAAACTCATGTCTTATGCGGCCCTTTGATCGCTGCGGTCTTTCTGCAACCAGCATCAGCAGTTTTCTGATTAATACCCATCATTACAGAGCCAGGTGGATGTGTGTGTGTGTGTGTGTGTGTGTGTGAGAGAGAGCTCTCAGTTCAGGTGTGAATCAGGCACCATCGTTTAAGTTTGCTGTGAAAAAAAGCAGCATGGTCTCAGGCCGACAGAGACGTGTCCGGGCAATCGGCCCTGCAGCAATCTGACACACTCCGCTTTATGTGTGCCACACCATTACAGTGATGAAGGAGACACACACCTCATAAACATGCACTTTCTGATGAGCTGAAGCACTGATTTACTGTATAGTGACCAAAGATTCAGTTCAAGCTTTTAGTGTTGATGTGAACAGCACTCCAGGTCTTCTGTTGTTATATAATAGATTTGTGTGATGAACAAACCCAAATGTAATCATTATTCATTGATAATCAACAATAAGCTTTTTTTTTACTCTTTAGGTGGCGTAACCTTGTGTAGTTGTTCATTTGGTTTGTAGAAAAGCTTGAAATATATTGCCAAACTGGTTTGGAATAATTAAGACTTTTGCTCACCAAGGCTGCATTTATTTGATCAAAAACACAGTAAAAATTGTGAAATATTATTACGATGAAAAATAACTGTTGTCTATGTGAATCTCTGTTAAAGTGTAATTTATTTCTGTGATGCGCAGCTGTATTTTCAGCATCATTACTGCAGTCTTCAGTGTCACATGATCTTCAGAAATCATTCTAATATGATGATTTGCTGTTCGAGAAACATTTCTGATTATTAACAGTGTTGAAAACATTAATATTTTTGTGGAAACTGTGATACAGTTTATTTTTCAGGATTCACAGATGAACAGAAAGTTCAAAAGAACAGCATTTATTTGAAATAGAAATCTTTTGTAACTTTATAAATGTTACTTTTGAGCAATTTAATGAATCCTTGATGAATAAAAGTATTGATTACTTAAAAAAATAAAAAAAATCCCCAAACCCCATATTTTAATAATAATAATCAGAAATGTTTCTTGAGCTGCAAATCATCATATTAGAATGATTTCTGAAGATCATGTGACACTGAAGACTGGAGTAATGATGCTGAAAATACAGCTGCGCATCACAGAAATAAATTACAGTTTAACAGAGATTCACATAGAACACAGCTATTTTAAATTTTAATATTATTTCATAATTTCTGATGTATTTTGATCAAATAAACGCAGACTTGGTGAGCATTAAAACATTAAACATTTTAATAATTTCAAAATGTGTCTGGTAGTGTAACACTGAGAGGTGAACTCATCTCTTTGTAGTTAAAGGAAAATGTCAGTCTGGCTGCAGGTTGTGGGACATTTAAAGTGAATCAGAGGACTGTGTCTTCATGCAGAGCTCAGTGTCACTCCGTCTGTCAGTCAGGGAAGTAAAGCCCGCAGTTTTGTGGGTCAAAGAACAAACGTCAGGTTAGAGGGAAAAACAACATGAAACTGCATAAATGAAGGCCTTTTGCTTTCT